>NC_074677.1:10090848-10373348 GCF_029448725.1 Salvelinus fontinalis
CAGTTCCCGACAATATTCAGCAACTTCGCACAGCCATTGAAGAGTGGGACAACATTACACAGGCCACAATCAACAGCCTGATCAACTCTATGCGAATGAGATGTGTCACGCTGCATGAGGTAAATGGTGGTCACACCAGATACTGACTAGTTTTCTGATCCACAACCCTACCTTTTTTTAAGGGGTCTGTGACCAACAGATACATATCTGTACTCCCAGTCATGTGAAATCCATAGATTATGCCCTAATTTATTTATTTCAATTAACTGATTTCCTTATATGAACTGTAACTCCATAAAATCTTTGAAATTGTTGCATTTTGCATTTATATTTTTGTTCGGTATAGCTGCATACTTTTGTGTATTGCGAAATGGAACCCAAACTGTCTAGAAAACGTATAGCGGAAATTGATGATCCTCGCATAACTTATATCAGTGATATGATAATGAGATGAGTCGAGTATTTCCATCCAAACTATTGGTATTCAGCTAACCGATCCTTATGAATCGCTCACCTATACAGACGGCAGCAATTGGGGTTTTCAAATTGAAGTGTGTACATGCACTGTTTTTTCCCATCAGGAAGCGGTTGTTCAGCAAACCGGTCTCGTCTGCTGACGATACTCTCGGAGGGACACATTTTCCTCCATCTGGATAAGGGCCATCAAATTACCCCCAAACTTCATTTTCACAACCTGCTCAGAGTGCTTTATCACATATAATATAATTGGAAATGGTGCGTCACTAGTTGAAAAACTGAGAAGTCAAACACTTTTCCCATTACACTGCACAGCTTTTTACCTTGTTTTTATCTTAAAAGCAAGATCCTTTTTTATAATTGGCAGCCAAGCAGCGATCATCATGTCACCATCATCATTCAAATGATAACGTACCCTTGATATTTATTGTAAATTAGCATGAAACTCATCACTGTGCACTTAACCACAGTGCGTTATGAAATAAGAAACTTATTCCATCTGCCTATAAACTTAGCGCCGAGACCCCTAGAGGGCATAGTTCTTCATGACGTTGTGTATTACCTATAGGTGTCGACACAATCAGCCCAGCCGGTAATACACTCATGTCCCCCGGCGACCAGTTGGTACATAAATGATCCTCCTATCAGGGTACAAAGGCATCGGTTTCCTTCTGAACTTGATATAATGGAGGGCCATTCCATAAAAACAAGGGAGAATATTCATACTGTCTTAATAAATCACAATTTTCCTTCTGTACACAATGTCCAGAAGGCTAGCTAATTCTGGACATTGTGTACAGCAGGGGTAAATAACAGACTGGCGCAACCTGATTGGTTGAGTGCTGTACACAAGGCATTAGCCAGCTTAGCATGGTGGTGGAAATTGTATTTTATTAAGACAGTACGCATATTTTTCCACCTAAAAAAAAATTCAGAGGCACACCATTAAAGCTAGTTAAGGAGCACCTCCATGCTTTTGCAGCCTGAATGGAGATGTTTTATGTACTCACTGGTCACGGGGGTTTAGGAGTGTATTGCCGGCTGTGCTAATAGCGTTGGGATGCCAAAAACCAGAAAACATATACTTTGGCAAACCATGGGGCTACTATAAACTCTGCATGCTTTTCCATGTCGTGGTGGTGATAGTAGGCTACAACATAATCGCATGTTTACAGGTTTGCTGCAACATTATGTTTTTTCAATCAAAATTTGAGCATAAAAGCGTTTCCACCGCAATTGTCGCATAATCTATTTTACAGACCAAAAGAATATCCCACCTTGTCAATCTACATCAATCTGGAAAGATTCTGTATGGAAGAATGGTCTAAGCTCCCTCTCAGTGTGTTCTTCAATCTCATTAAATATTTTAGAAAAGGCTCAGTGCCGTTATCCTCACAAGGGGAGGGTGCCAGAGTATTGACAACAGGACTGCCAATAATTTTGACCCATATCTTTTTGCTCTCTGAGGCATTGTATAAGTATAAAATAATATAATTTCCTTTTTTTATGATAGCTCAGTATTACTTATTTTATACATACTTTTCTGCTCATCTTTATTAAGGGTGCCAATCATTTTGGTTGTGACTGTAAACTCACATCTCAGGGCCCCAGTGGCAGACTGATATTCAGATTCAGAAAATCTGAATGTCCTTAGATAGTCAATTCATTTTGCAGCAGTCAATAAACATAGATCACATAGAAAAATGTCACATAGAAAAATGTACAATAAATAGCAAAGGATATTTACAAGCAAGTAGGCCCATTAAATGAGTAGGAGCCGCTAGCACTAGGGAACAGATGTGTATATCAGGTATTATTGTGTTCCTCGCCACAACTCACTAGAGAGAGCAATGGCAGTGAGTGGAGTAAACTTGTACTCTACATCAGGGAAGCTGTTGTAGAGAGAGTCCAGGTCCCCTGCCAATGGTGCATATAGAAAGAAGGACATTGGCACGTCCATTTCTCCTTTGCTGTCTGACTGGATCATGCTCAACCAGTGAAACAGTGACATGCATAGGTGGGAATGCTTTGGGGTATTTTCTACTGCTCAGAAAGACTACTTTGTTCTTTAGTCTGCAGTCAGCCTTTGTATATGTCTCATTGTCCTCTATCAAGCGTACTGTGGGCTGGTAGGTTTAATATCATCTTCAGAACATTGTTATCGTCTTTGTTCCATTAGTTGAATTAGTACAACTAAATGGGTATTAGGCCTTGAGCACCATAGTGGATATAGTCTTCAATCTGTGCCCACCTTTGACAAAATCAGGATGACTTGCAGTGATACATTTCATGAAATGCATAATCAAATCTAATCTAATTGGTCACATAAACATATTTAGGAGATGTTATTATGGTTGTAGCGATAAGTTTGTGTTCCTAGCTCCAAAAGGGCACTAGTATTTAAAAATTCACAATGATACACACAAATATTAAAGTAAATGAAATATATGAATATTAAATCAAGCAATGTCAGAGTGGCATTGACTAAAATCCAGTAGAATATAATAAAGTATATATATATATATATATATATAAAAAACTCCGAAAAAAATGAAACGTCCCTTTTTCAGGACCCTGTCTTTCAAAGATAATTCATAAAATCCAAATAACTTCACTGTGGAACGGTTGTTAAGACACTAACAGCTTACAGACGGTAGGCAATAAAGGTCACAGTTGTGAAAACTTAGGACACTAAAGAGGTCTTTCTACTGACTCTGAAAAACACCAAAAGAAAGATGCCCAGGGTCCCTGCTCATCTGCGTGAACATGCCTTAGGCATGCTGCAAGGAGGCATGAGGACTGCAGATGTGGCCAGGGCAATAAATTGCAATGTTTGAACTGTGAGACGCTAAGACGGCGCTACAGGGAGACAGGACAGCCAGCTGATCGTCCTCACAGTGGCAGACCACGTGTAATAACACCTGCACAGGATGGCTACATCCGAACATCACACCTGCGGGACAGATACAGGATGGTAAAAACAACTGCTCGAGTTACACCAGGAACGCGCAATCCCTCCATCAGTGCTCAGACTGTCCACAATAGGCTGAAAGAGGTTGGACTGAGGGCTTGTAGGCCTGTTGTAAGGCAGGTCCTCACCAGACATCACCTGCAACAACGTTGCCTTTGGGCACAAACCCACCGTCGCTGTACCAGACAGGACTGGCAAAAAGTGCTATTCACTGACAAGTTGCGGTTTTGGCTCACCAGGGGTGATGGTCAGATTTGCGTTCATCGTCTGAAAAAATGTGCGTTACACCTAGTCCTGTACTCTGGAGCGGGATCGATTTGGAGGTGGAGGGTCCGTCATAGTCTGGGGCGGTGTGTCACAGCATCATCGGACTGAGCTTGTTGTCATTGAAGGCAATCTCAATGCTGTGCGTTACAGGGAAGACATACTCCTCCCTCATGTGGTACCCTTCCTGCAGGCTCATCTTGACATGACCCTCCAGCATGACAATGCCACCAGCCATACTGCTCGTTCTGTGCGTGATTTCCTGGAATCACGTGTTCAGTGTTCAGCCATGGCCAGCAAAGAGCCCGGATCTTAATCCAATTTAGCACGTCTGGGACCTGTTGGGTCGGAGGGTGAGGGCTAGGGCCATTCACCCCAGAAATGTCCAGGAACTTGCAGGTGCCTTGGTGGAAGAGTGGGGTAACATCTCACAGCAAGAACTGGCAAATCTGGTGCAGTCCATGAGGAGGAGATGCACTGCAGTACTTAAAACTTGTTTGGGCTGCAGCCCGACACCGGTACACTTATGACAACATCCAGCTCAAGTGCAGGGCGCAAAATTCAAAAGATACTTCTTTTAAATATTTAACTTTCACACATTAACAAGTCCAAGACACCAGATGAAAGGTACACATCTTGTGAATCAAGCCAACATGTCCGATTTTTAAAATGTTTTACAGGGAAGACACAATATGTAAATCTATTAGCTAACCACGTTAGCAAAAGACACCACTATTCTTACTCCATCAGTTTTTGACTCCATCAGTAGCCATCACAAATTCGGCCAAATAAAGATATAAATAGCCACTAACCAAGAAACAACCTCATCAGATGACAGTCTGATAACATATTTATTGTATAGCATATGTTTTGTTCGAAAAATGTGCATATTTCAGATATAAATCATAGTTTACATTTCAGCTACAATCAGAAATTGCACCGAAAGCAGCCATAATATTTACAGACACCAACGTCAAATACCTAATTACTCATCATAAAACATTTCTGAAAAATACATAGTGTACAGCAATTGAAAGACAGGCATCTTGTGATTCCAGACAATATTTCCGATTTATTAAATGTTTTACAGCGCAAACAAAATGTAGCGTGATATTAGCGTAGCCACAATAGCCAGAAACACTTGGGCGCCCACGACCAGTTCACATGCACGACAGATATTAGAAATAGCATCATAAAATGTTTCTTACTTTTTGTGATCTTCCGTCAGAATGTTGGACAAGGTGTCCTTTGTCCAGAACAGTCGTTATTTTGATCTGGAACGACAAATATCCCTCTTCATTTAGCATGGGCACTTGCCAAGTGGCACGGATCACTCCAACGTCAACAAAGTCAGAGAACGGAACACAGCAAAACTCCCGAAAAAAATTTCAATAATCTGATTAAACTATATTGAAAAAACATACGTTACGATGATATGGTCACATGTATCAAATAAAATCTAAGACGGAGATGTTAGTCGTTCATAACGACAGCTAAACAGAAGGCATATCCATGTCCTCTTTCGCGCGCTCCAGAAACAGGATATGGACGGTCACGTCAAACAAAGAGCTTTTATTCCACCTCAGACCAAGATAGACACAAAATTTCTTCTCTCACCGCATCTTGACAACCAGGGGAAGGTGTATGAAGTGTATGTAGACTCTTACGTATCACGCCCATGTATAGGCATGACGTTGAACAGAGCATCGATTTCTGACATTCCACTTCCTGGTCAGGAAAAGTGCTGCAGAATGAGTTCTGTTTCACTCAGAGAAATAATTCAAACGGTTTTAGAAACTAGAGAGTGTTTTCTATCCAATAGTAATAATAATGTGCATATTGTACGAGCAAGAATTGAGTACGAGGCCGTTTGAAATGGACACATTTTATCAGGCTACTCAATACTGCCCCTTGCAGCCATAACAGGTTAATGCAGGTGGTGGCCACACCAGATACTGACTGTTACTTTTGATTTTGACCCCTCCCCCTTTCTTCAGGGACACATTATTCCATTTCTGTTAGTCACATGTCTGTGGAAAAGGTTCAGCTTTTGTCTCAGTTGTTGAATCTTGTTATGTTCATACAAATATTGTAAGGTTTGCTTGAATCTTGTTATGTTATATATATACATTTGGGGTCACTTAGAATTGTCCTTTTTTAAATTTTTTATTTTAACCCCTTTTCTCCCCAATTTTCGTGGTATTCAATCGCTAGTAATTACTATCTTGTCTCATCGCTACAACTCCCGTACGGGCTCGGGAGAGACGAAGGTCGAAAGCCATGCGTCCTCCGAGGCACAACCCAACAGAGCCGCACTGCTTCTTTAACACAGCGGGCCTCCAACCCGGAAGCCAGCCGCACCAATGTGTCGGAGGAAACACCGTGCACCTGGCCCCCTTGGTTAGCGCGCACTGCGCCCAGCCCGCCACAGGAGTCGCTGGAGCGCGATGAGACAAGGAAATCCCTACCGGCCAAACCCTCCCTAACCCGGACGACGCTAGCCCAATTGTGCGTCGCCCCACGGACCTCCCGGTCGCGGCCGGCTGCGACAGAGCCTGGGGACGAACCCAGAGACTCTGGTGGCGCAGTTAGCACTGCGATGCAGTGCCCTAGACCACTGCGCCACCCGGGAGGCCCTGAATTGTCCTTTTTTTAAAGAAAAGCAAATTTTTTGTCAATATAAATAACATCAAATTGATCAGAAATATATTGTTGACATTGTTAATGTTGTAAATGATTATTGTAGCTGGAAAAGGCAGATGTTTTATGGAATACAGTTGAATCCGGAAGTTTACATACACCTTAGCCAAATACATTTAAACTCAGTTTTCACAATTCCTGACATTTAATCCGAGTAAAAATTCCCTGTCTTAGGTCAGTTAGGATGACCACTTTATTTTAAGAATGTGAAATGTCAGAATAACAGTAGAGAATTATTTATTTCAGCTCTTCTTTCTTTCATCACTTTCCCAGTGGGTCAGAAGTTTACAGACACTCAATTAGTATTTGGTAGCATTGCCTTTAAATAGTTTCACTTGGGTCAAACATTTTAGGTAGCCTTCCACAAGATTCCCACAATAAGTTGGGTGAATTTTGGCACATTCCTCCTGACAGAGCTGGTGTAACTGAGTCAGGTTTGTAGGCCTCCTTGCTCGCAAACACTTTTTCAGTTCTGCCCACAAATTTGCTATAGGATTGAGGTCAGGGCTTCGTGATGGCCAGTCCAATACCTTGACTTTGTTGTCCTTAAGCCATTTTGCCACAACTTTGGAAGTATGCTTGGGGTCATTGTCCATTTGGAATACCCATTTGCGACCAAGCTTTAGCTACCTGACTGATGTCTTGAGATGTTGCTTTACAATATCCACATAATTTTCCTCCTCATGATGCCATCTATTTTGTGAAGTGCACCAGTCCCTCCTGCAACGAAGCACCCCCACAACATGATGCTGCCACCCCGTGCTTCACAGTTGGGATGGTGTTCTTCGGCTTGCAAGCCTCCCCCTTTTTCCACCAAACGTAATGATGGTCATTATGGCCAAACAGTGGTATTTTTCTATCATCAGACCAGAGGACATTTCTCCAAAAAGTATGATCTTTGTCCCCATGTGCAGTCTGGCTTTTTTTATGGGAGTTTTGGAGCAGTGGCTTCTTCCTTGCTGATCGGCCTTTCAGGTTATGTCAATATAGTACTCGTTTTACTGAAGAAATAAATACTTTTGTACCTGTTTCCTCCAGCATCTTCACAAGGTCCTTTGCTGTTGTTCTGGGATTGATTTGCACTTTTCGCACCAAAGTAAGTTAATCTCTAGGAGACAGAACGAGTCTCCTTCCTGAGCGGTATGACAGCTGCGTGGTCCCATGGTGTTTATACTTGCGTACTATTGTTTGTACAGATGAACATGGTCCCTTCAGGCATTTGAAAATTGCCTCTAAGGATGAAGCAGACTTGTGGAGGTCTAAATGTTTTTTTCTGAGGTCTTGGCTGATTTCTTTTGATTTTCCCATGATGTCAAGCAAAGAGGCACTAAGTTTGAAGGTAGGCCTTGAAATACATCCGCGGGTACACCTCCAATTGACTCAAATGATGTCAATTAGCCTATCAGAAGCTTCTAAAGCCATGACATAATTTTCTGGAATTTTCCAAGCTGTTTAAAGGCACAGTCAACTTAGTGTAAGTTAATTTCTGACCCACGGGAATTATAATACATTGAATTATAAGTGAAATAATCTGTCTGTAAACAATTGTTGGAAAAAGGACTTGTGTCATGCACAAAGTAGATGTCTTAACCGACTTGCCAAAACTATAGTTTGTTAACAGGAAATCTATGGAGTGGTTGAAAAATGAGTTTTATTGACTCCAACCTAAGTGTATGTAAACTTCCCACTTCAACTGTATCTACATAGGCATACAGATGCCCATTTTCAGAAATCATCACTACTGTGTTCCAATGGAATGTTGTGTTAGCTAATCCAAGTTTATCATTTTAAAAGGCTAATTGATCATTAGAAAACCCTTTTGCAATTATGTTAGCACAGCTTAAAACTGTTGTTCTGATTAATTAAAGAAGCAATAAATCTGGCCTTCTTTAGACTTGTTTAGTATCTGGAGTCTCAACGTCAACAGTGAAGAGGCGACTCCGGGATGCTGGCCTTCGAGGCAGAGTTCCTCTGTCCAGTGTATGTGTTCTTTTGCCCATCTTAATCTTTTATTTGTATTGGCCAGTCAGAGATATGGCTTTTTCTTTGCAACTCTGCCTAGCAGGCCAGCATCCGGAGTCGCCTCTTCACTGTTGACGTTGAGACTGGTGTTTTGCGGATACTATTTAATGAAGCTGCCAGTTGAGGACTTTTGAGTCATCTGTTTCTCAAACTAGACACTAATGTACTTGTCCTCTTGCTCAGTTGTGCACCGGCGCAAGATCTTCATTTTCTTGGCAATTTCTCACATGGAATAGCCTTTATTTTTTAGAACAAGAATAGACTGACGAGTTTCAGAAGAAAGTCTTTGTTTCTGGCCATTTTGAGCCTGTAATCGAACCCACAAATGCTGATGCTCCAGATTCTCAGCTAGTCTTAAAAAGGCCAGTTTTATTTGTTCTTTAACCAGAACAACAGTTCTCAGCTGTGCTAACATAATTTCAAAAGGGTTTTCTAATAATATATTTGCCTTTTAAAATTATAAACTTTGGTTTAGCTAACACAACCTGCCATTGGAACACAGGAATGATGGTTGCTGTTAATGGACCACTGCACGCCTACGTAGATATTACATAAAAATCTGCCGTTTCTAGCTACAATAGTCATTTACAAGATTAACAGTGTCTACACTGTATTTCTGATCAATTTGATGTTAATTTTAATGGACAAAAATGTGCTTTTCTTTAAAAAACAAGGACATTTCTAAGTGACCCTAAACTTTTGAACGGTAGTGTACCGTTACATTGCTTGTAAGAGTCAAGCAATGCAATGATCCTGGATTGTGGATCATTTACATGGCTACTAGCTGCTGCCTGCTCACTCAGTTGCATGCTGGTATGTGCTGAAAACAAATTAAAATGGATATTAATCTGAAATTTGTTGAAAGAGGGAAATACTATGGTAATGAAACAGTGCAGTAGAATATTAATGGAGCATTACCTGTTTCTGATGCCCACATACACTCGGTTGCATTGGTAATGTCTTTGCATACAATGCAGTTACACAAAAGTAATGCCGGGGATGAATTCCTTACCCTGCTTTTTCTAGAAACTACTATTACAGGTGAATGTAGGAGATGTAAGATCTAACTAAGGCGAATCTTAACTTTCGCTTAAGTAACATTTTCACTTAGTTTCCCATTGACATCCATGTATGACAGTGAAATTTGACTTAAGTGGAAGTTAGTACCTACTTACTTACTTAGAGGCTAAGTAACTGCTGTGAACAAAGTCTAGCATAACCTGCTAATATCAAGCTCCCGACCATGTCAATGAAAGCCTCATGCAGACTCCCGCAAAGTGTTAGCTTTCATTCAACTAGTCTTTTCCACATCATCTCCTATCCCCTTGTTATCAGCTTTCCTTTTTCAAAGGATCATCTGGGGTCCTCTCAGTTTAAGATTCCTTTTGAGAATGAACCCATTAATTAATGATAACACCACAGACAAAGGTGGAGGAGAGCTTGGAGAGAGAGAGGGGTAGACAGAGTTTTCTCCAATGACAATAGACCACTGTGGAGTAGCAGACAAGTGGACTGTGAGGCCTAGACATATACAGCATAAGGTGGATGGTTGATGGTTTTCACAGAAGGTGGATGGTGGATTTATGGCCATTCATTTACATGGCCCTCTGTCATTATGCTCTATGTGCCAAGGCTATCGTGATGTATTGCTGTTCAGTAATGGTATACAGTATACTTATGTTGTTGTATTTCAAATGACTTGGCTTTGTCCTGAAGTGAGGGTAGTTGTTCACAGAAGTACAGTATATCAAAGTTGGAAGGAGCTTTTCAAAACTCAAAAGTATTCAGAATTTGTAAGTATTTTGCTTGGAAAAAATACTTTAATCCCAATGCTTTATACAGTAGCTAATGAACTGAATACACTCTCTTCATGTCTGAGTTATTGGAACGAACTCTTCCCAGCATTCATATATAAAGCTGTTAAGTCTAAACTGTTCAGAAAATTAATTTTAGCCAACCTCATAGGTAAGGGAAAACCAATTAGGTATTAGATCTTGACTACGCCAATGACCAAATGCATCTCAAAGTCTAATAAAAGCTGACATCTAACACCCTTCAGTCTGGAACGCATCAAGCGCGCCAGACTATGTATATTTAAACTCTACTGTTTTTCCCCAAATACTCTGAGTCCTTAGATGATATCGGCACATGACCTTGTCAAAGACAAGCTTTCTCCTGAAGGTGACCGCTTAGAACGTTTGGAGACATCACTTGTTACTGAGACCTGTCATGGTTGTCAAAAGTGGATTAATTAATCATGTTTGATTGGAGACATCTACACAGGAGGGGGTCGTGATTGGTGGAGGTCTGAAGCACCAGTGGCACCCGGCCAAGTACTCACTGGAAGTTACAGATGCACCGGGAAGTGGTTTATTGTGTCGAGAACTTAGTTTTAACATGGCACATTAGGGGGTGAGATGTCTGTAACCTTGGCCATTCAAAGTTTGATGGTTTGAGAATAGATATATTACATGACTTTACATTTTCTATGACCATGGTCTCTATTCAATTGAACCCACATAGCTACAGTATATGTACACTGTAGCTATTTTCTCCATGGTCTAATAGAATACTGTTTTAGTCTTTGAGTTATTGTTTATAGTTTTTAAAGTTTTATCTTGTACAGTAAAACGTGTATATTTTGACTACCAGGTGGACTTCCCACACAGGTAGACGTGTCCATCTTTCAGAATTACAGCATGTGTCATGCCCTGATATGTTTCACCTGTCTTTGTGCTTGTCTCCAACCCCCTCCAGGTGTTGCCCATCTTCCCCATTATCCCTTGTGTATTTATACCTGTGTTCTCTGTTTGTCTGTTGCCAGTTTGTTATGTTTCGTGAAGCCTACCAGCATTTCCCCCTCTGTTTCTGTCTCTTGATTGTTCCTGTTTTTCCCAGTTTTGACCTTTTCTGCCTACCCTGACCCTGAGCCTGCCTGACGTCCTGTAGCTTTGTCCCACTACTCTGGATTACCGATCCCGGCCTGCCTTGACCTGTCATTTACCTGCCCCTGTTGCTGTAATAAACATTTTTACTTCGACACAGCCTCCATTTGGGTCTTACATTGAAACGTGATAGTATGTGTCTGTGTGTGCAGTAGAAAACAAAGATATTGTGTGAACATTGGAATGACAGCTTCAAGAATAGTAAGATTTCTATTTTTGATTGGATGTGGCTCCCTTGCCATTAGTTTCATGCTTAAGCCATATAACCTTGTCAGAAACGGCAGGAGTTTTTGCCATCCAATCACTATCTCAGGAGAGAGGAGAGTGGCTGGGCTCAAACTGCAGGAAGACAGTACAGAAGTGCTGTTCAAAAAGTAAAGTGTGTGTTTTTGCTCTTGGGAAAGAGAGCTGTGTCAGTTAGTCAAGGGTTTATTCAAGGTCACTACACTATATGACACTGAAAGACAAGCCAAACACCTAACTCCATAATTGCTTTCTGTCCTTCATTTCTCCTTGTCTTCATAGAGATCCAGACTCCTCTGGAATGTATTGTGTCCCCACAGATTGACTATGCAAATGACTTGGAAAATGAAAAAAATAAGTATTTGTTGATTTAAAATGGACATTAGTTTATTGAATTGAGGTTTGCCACATGCGTCACTCAAATTATTGTGAGGTTTGAAATGTCAAGAAGAATAGGCAAAACGTAGGAGTTCAAAATATGCTCTATTGGAGTCTCTATTTAACACAATATCAAATCAGGACAAAGAATCGACTAAAGCCTTGTTTATACCTGGTTCTAACATGCGTCTGTTTTCCTGATCTTGTCCACATTCTGATTGTGCCCACATTTGTCAATAGGTGTAGACAATCAAAAGACGCATTGCGATTTGATTGTTATTAGATCTTCCTGACCACCTCCGGAGGTAGTTGAAGACGCATCTAGTATGGATAGTCTTGAAGTGTAAATGAATCCTGACATCTAAAGCGTATAAATTTGGTCAAGGTCACGGTGTTCCCGTCCTCTCTAAAAAATCACACTGGCCAGTTGAGGTAGTAATTATGGACATTGATACCTCAACAATTCTTGCAGAATTAAGATCATGGTCCCAACATTTTTTGGGATCATTGCTCTACACAAAATACTGTCAGTGAAAAGAGATTTTTTTAAATCTTCTTTTATATTATTCATAAAAATGTAATAACTAAAATATAGTCATTGCATATGTATTCACCCCTTCTGTTTAGGCAAGCCTAAATTATACTGAACAAAAATAGAAAATGCAAAATGAAAAAAGAGCCGAGAAATTTTCCAGACACAAAAAGCTTATTTCTCTCAAATGTTGTGCACAAATCAAATCAAATCAAATCAAATTGTATTGGTCACATACACGTTTGGCAGATGTTATTTTTGGTGTAGCGAAATGCTTGTGTTTCTAGCTCCAACAGTGCAGTAATGTCTAACAAGTAATATCTAACACTTTCACAACAATACACACAATACACACACACATCTAAAGTAAAGTAATGGAATTAAGAATACATGAATATTTGGATGAGCAATGTCAGAGCGGCATAGACTAAAATATAGTAGAAAATAATAGAATACAGTATATACATATGAGATGGGTAATTCAAAATTCAAAATATATTCAAAATATAATTCAAAATATAAACATTATTAAAGTGACTAGTGTTCCATTTATTAAAGTGGCCAGTGATTTCAAGTCTATGTATAGAGGGCAGCAGCATCAAAAGTGCTATTTAACAGGCTGATAAACTTGAGATAGAAGCTGTTTTTCAGTCTCTCCGTCCCAGCTTTGATAAACCTGTACTGACCTCGCCTTCTGGATGATAGCGGGGTGAACAGACAGTGGCTTAGGTGGTTGTTGTCCGTGATGATCTTTTTGGCCTTCCTGTGCAGTAGGTGTCCTGGAGGGCAGGCAATTTTCCCTCTGTGATGCGTTGGACAAACTACACCACCCTCTCGAGAGCCCTGCGATTGCGGGCAATGCAGTTGCCATACCAGGTGGTGATACAGCCCGACAGGATGCTCTCAATTGTGCATCTGTAAAAGTTTGTAAGGGTTTTAGGTGCCAAGCTCAATTTCTTCAGCCTCCTGAGAAATGTGATTACATCCTTGTTGGTGAGCATTTCTTCTTTGCCAAGATAAGCCATCCTCCTGACAGGTGTGGTATATCAGGAAGCTGATTGAACAGAATGATCATTACACAGGTGCACCTTGTGCTGGGGGACAATAAAAGACTACTCTAAAAGGTGCAGTTTTGTCACACAACACAATGCCACATTGTGACACAATGTCTCAAGTTTTGAGGGAGAGTGCTATTGGCACCCTGACTGCAGGAATGTCCACCAGAGCTGTTGCCAGATAATTTTATGTTAATTTCTGTACTGTAAACCGCCTCCAACGTCGTTTTAGAGAATTCGGCAGTACATCCAACCGGCCTCACAATCGCAGACAACATATAACACACCCACCCAGGATCTCCACATCCGGCTTCTTCACCTGTGGGATCGTCTGAGGCCGGACAGCTGATGAGACGGAGTTTGCACAACCAAAGAATTTCAGCACAAACTGTCTCAGGGAAGCTCTTCTGCGTGCTCGTCGTCCTCACCAGGGTCTTGACCTGACTGCAGTTTGGCGTCGTAATCGACTAAAGTGGGCAAATGCTCACCTTTGATGGCCACTGGCACGCTGCAGAAGTGTGCTCTTCACAGATGGATCCCGGTTTGAAATATACCTGGCTACCCCAACCCCGGCCAACAGATCTGCACCTCCCACAGCAACTGGCCCAAGCCCCGCCCCCCCTCCCCGCTTCTCCTTCATCCAAATCCAGACAGTTGATGTTCTGAAAGAGATGCAAAATCTGGATCCCTACAAATCAGCTGGGCTAGACAATCTGGACCCTCTCTTCCTAAAATTATCCGCCGCCTTTGTTGAAACCCCTATTATTAGTCTGTTCAACCTCTCTTTCATATCGTCTGAGATTCTTAAAAATTGGAAAGCGGCGGCGGTCATCCCCCTCTTCAAAGGGGGAGACACTCTAGACCAAAACTGTTACAGACCTATATCCATCCTGCCCTGCCTTTCTAAAGTCTTCAAAAGCCAAGTGAACAAATAGATCACCGACCATTTCGAATCCCACCGTACTCCGCTATGCAATCCGGTTTCCGAGCTGGTCACGGGTGCACCTCAGCCACGCTCAAGGTCCTAAACGATATCATAACCGCCATAGATAAAAGACAGTACTGTGCAGCCGTCTTCATCGACCTGGCCAAGGCTTTCGACTCTGTCAATCATCGTATTCTTATCAGCAGACTCAACAGCCTTGGTTTCTCTAATGACTGCCTCGCCTGGTTGACTAACTACTTCTCAGATAGAGTTCATTGTGTCAAATCAGAGGGCCTGTTGTCCAGACCTCTGGCAGTCTCTATGGGGGTGCCACAGGGTTCAGTTCTCGGGCCGGCTCTTTTCTCTGTATATATCAATGATGTCGCTCTTGCTGCGGATGATTCTTTGATCCACCTCTACGCAGACGACACCATTCTGTATATATCTGGCCCTTTTTTGGACACTGTGTTAACAAACCTCTAAACGAGCTTCGCCGCCATACAACACTCGTTCCATGGCCTCCAACTAGTCTTAAATGCCAGTAAAACTAAATGCATGCTCTTCAACCGATCGCTGCCCGCACCCGCCCGCTCGACTAGCATCACTACTCTGGACGGTTATGACTTAGAATATGTGGACAACTATAAATACCTAGGGGTCTGGCTAGACTGTAAACTCCTTCCAGACTCACATTAAGCATCTCCGATCCTAAGTTAAATCTAGAATCGGCTTCCTAATTTGCAACAAAGCCTCCTTCACTCATGCTGCCAAATATACCCTTGTAAAAATGACTATCATACCGATCCTCGACTTCGGCGATGTCATTTACAAAATAGCCTCCAACACTCTACTCAGCTAATTGGATGCAGTCTATCACAGTGCCATCCGTTTTGTCACCAAAGCCCCATATACTACCCACCACTGCGACCTGTATGCTCTCGTTGGCTGGTCCTCGCTACATATTCGTCGCCAAACCCACTGGCTCCAGGTCATCTATAAATCTTTGCTAGGTAAAGCCCTGCCTTATCTCAGCTCAATGGTCACCATAGCAGCACCCACCCGTAGCACACTCTCCAGCAGGTATATTTCACTGGTCATCCCCAAAGCCAACACCCGCTTTGGCCGCCTTTCCTTCCAGTTCTCTGCTGCCAATGCCTGGAACAAATTGCAAAAAATCACTGAAGTTGGAGACTTATATCTTCCTCACTATCTTTAAGCGTCAGCTGTCTGAGCAGCTTACCGATTGCTGCAGCTGTACACAGCCCATCTGTAAATAGCCCATCCAACCAACTACCTATCTCATCCCCATTTTTGTTTTTATTTTTCTGCTCTTTTGCACACCAGTATTTCTACTTGCACATCCTCATCTGCACATATATCACTCCAGCGTAAATTGCTAAATTGTAATTACTTCGCCACTACTGCCCTATTATTGCCTTACCTCCTTACTTCATTTGCACACACTGTATACAAATGTTTCTATTGTGTTATTGACTGTACGTTTGTTTATCCCATGTGTAACTCTGTGTTGTTGTTTTCGTCGCACTGCTTTGCTTCATCTTGGCCAGGTCGCAGTTGTAAATGAGAACTTGTTCTTAACTGGCCTACCTGGTTAAATAAAGATGAAAAAAAAAAAAAAAAAAAATGGCAGACAGCTGTATGTGCCCAATTGTGGGGGTGGGGTTATGGTATGGGCAGGCATAAGCTACACACAATGAACACAATTGCATTTTAGTGATGGCAATTTGAATGCACAGAGATACCGTGACGAGATGCTGTTGCCCATTGTCATGCCATTCATCCACCGCCATCACCTAATGGGTCAGCATGATAATGCATAGCCCCTTGTCACAAGGATCTGTACACAATTCCTGGAAGCTGAAAATGTCCCAGTTCTTCCATGGCCTGCATACTCACCAGACATTTCAGCCATTGAGCAAGTTTGGGATGCTCTGGATCGACGTGCAAGACAGCGTGCTCCAGTTCCCGCCAATATCCAGCAACTTCGCACAGCCTGATCAAATGGAGGAGATTTGTTGCGCTGCATGAGGCAAATTGTGGTCACACAAGATACTGACTGGCTTTCTACTCTTTGACCAACAGATGCATATCTGTATTCCCAGTCATAAAAAATCCATAGATTAGGGCCTAATACATTTGTTTCAATGAACTGATTCCCTTATCTGAACTGTAACACAGTAAATATTTTTAATTTTTGCATGTTGTATTCATACTTTTGTTCAGTGTAGTTCAGAAATAAAATATGACTTAACAACTCACATAATATGTTACATGGAATCACTATGTGTGAAATGATAGGGGTTGACATTATCTTTTTATGACTACCCCTTCCTCTGTCCCCCATACATCTGTAAGATCACTCAGTCAATTATTGAATTCAAGCGCAGATTCAACAAAAAGACCAGGGAGCTTCTCGAAAGATAGATAGATAGATTTATTTGAAAATGTCAAACACAATACAACCATGCATCTGGATAATGTATTTAAAATCAGGATGACACAAAAAAATATCAAAAATATGTAGCTACAACATTTACAGACCTTTCTGTTTTGGCTGCCTTACAGCGCCATGATAACCCTCAAAGAAGGGAAGTGATTGGCAGATGGGTAACAATAACAAATTGGACATTGCAAACATTTTCAGACCCTTTGTTAAGGCAAGCCTAAATTAGTTCAGCAGTAAAATTAGGCTTAACAAATCACATAAAATATCTGGGAAACCAGGCCTGGTGTTCATTGCTAACTTTGAAAAGGCCTTTGATAAAGTACGAGTGGAGTTTATATTTAAATGCCTGGAATATTTCAATTTGGGAGAATCTCTTATAAAATGGGTTAACCTGTTGGGGATGACCCCCCTTTTTCTCAATTTCCGCCTGAAAACATACCCTAATCTAACTGCTTGCAGCTCAGGCCTAGAAGGAAGGATATGCATATTCTTGGTATCATTTGAAAGGAAACATTCTGAAGTTTGTGTAAATGTGAATTGAATGTAGGAGAATATAACACAATAGATCTGGTAGAAGAAAATACAAGGAAATCAACAGACGTTTTTTGTTCTTTTACTGATGTTGCATCTTTAAAAATCAACAAGAAAGGCCAAACATTCAGTTATGATACTGGGGATCATTTCAAATGAGAACATAGGTAGGCAACAGTATTTTACCAAAATTTCAGATGGATACATTCAGGAATGAGTGAGGTACATGCCATTGAGCATGAGGTCAACCAGGTGTCCCTCACAAGTTTCCCAAATGTACCCAAGTGGCCGAATTGGTACAATGATACAATGATACAAAACCTATATACAAAATACAAAACAATTATTGTAACATACCCCCAAAAATATATATTTGAAAAATTCAAGGAAAAAAATGAATATTTAAAAAAAAAATAATAATAACAAGGGGAACTATTTACACTTCAAATGTTCAATCATGTGAAGACTCTGTCCTCTACACAATGTTGCGCTCCCGATGCCATATCCCATAGCAGTTTCTCTCTGGTGTGAAACAGAGGGTCACAGCACAGGTGGTGCAGGTGACAGGGGACTTCTTGTGGCACAGGGCACAACGAAGCCGCCCTACTGTGCCCCTTTTCCCCCGAGGCACATCCCTGCCTGCAATGATGAAATCCAGCATGTGCGTGCCGCTGGTTGGAGCAGAAGGGACAGAGGTAGAGGGGACAGAAGGTGCTACAGTGTTCTTGCTGTAGTTAGCAAGCTCCTGGATGAGCTGCTCCCTGAAGGCTAGCTGTGAGATGGGGGGCTGTCCACAGTTCTTGGCCATTTCCTTCTGGAGGATGAAGGAATTCACCACAGCAATGTCAATGAAATGATAGAATAGTGTTTTGTACCACTTCATGGTTTTATGAAGGACGTTATAATATCCTATCAGTGCATCGGATAGGTCTACACCCCCCATGCTCTTGTTGTAATCCCTCACAGCATCTGGAATGGGGACATTTCTGGCAGTCCAAGCGCCTGTAGGACCTTTCAAACGGCGAACAACGTGATCCCCACCGAACGACTTGTGAATAGTGGAACACATCACCACTTCGCGAGTGTCCATCCACTTCACAAACAGCAAACCATCTTCACGGATCCATCTCATGGTACCCCGCTCAGCCCGCTTAGGCATGTCATTTACCCTGGTTTTTGGAAAACCCACTCGGTTGGTCCGAATGGTGCCACAGGCCCACATCTCCAGCTTCCTCAGGTCTGTGAACAGGGTAGGGCTTGTGTAGAAGTTGTCTACAAATAGTTTGTAGCCCTTCCCCAGCAGCTGGAAATCTAATAACTGCATCACAGAATCATAACTGAGTCCCTTACCGCTCGCACAAGTGTTCTTCCCCTCATAGACAAAAAAATTGCACGTGTATGCACACGCAGAATCGGCCAAAACAAACAGCTTGTAACCCCATTTTGTGGGTTTGTTGCGCATGTACTGTTTTAGGCCAATTCTGGCCTTTGAGGCTACCATTCTCTCATCTATGGAAAGGTTCTGGGCGGGCTGAAAATATGTCTTGCATGCCTCAACGATATCGTGGTAGAGAGGTTTGATCTTGCAGAGCTTATCAAACCCTGCTGTGCCTCGTTTCGCCTCGTTGTCCTTATCAACCTCTGGGTCACTAATGTGAAGTGCCCGCGAAATTGTCAGAAACCTAGTACAAGACATGACCGTTGAGGGGAAAGGCAGTTGATAGAGTGGTGCAGTTTTCCAGTAGTGTTTGAGGTTCTTCAGCTTCACCACCCCCATGTAAATGACCATGGACAGGTAGCAAAACAGTTCTGAAATGGAAATGTCCTTCCATTTCTCCTGCTTCTTTGCCCCATATCTATTAGTGTTCATCACCAGGGTATCAAGAACTGCCGAGGTGAAGAACAACTGGAAAAGTTGCATGGGGGTGTATTTGGAAGTCAGGTCCAATTGAGGGCCTACTGGGCGTTTTGGGCGGAAAAGTGGAGTTGGTGGGGCCACATCCTCCTCAAGAACAGTGTGCCAACGGTCCTCCTCCGCTCTGGCAGGTTCCACGCTGGACGGTTCCACGCTGCCCTTCCTCCGCTTCCTTGACGCCGGCTTACCACCCCTTGATGGCCGGGCGGGAGTAGGTGTGGTGCCGGATACAGCAGGGGTCCAGCTGGATGGACCAGCTTCAGTGGGGGATTTGCAGCTTGGCTCCCAATCAGAATCGCTGCGACTGTGAAATAAAGACAGACACCTATTAGAAATGCACAATGTGTGACCATGGTGAGCTTATGGCTACTGCAATATGTGTGTGTGTAAATAGCACCTATTAGAAATGCACAATGTGTGACCATGGTGAGCTTATGGCTACTGCAATATGTGTGTGTGTAAATAGCACCTATTAGAAATGCACAATGTGTGACCATGGTGAGCTTATGGCTACTGCAATATGTGTGTGTGTAAATAGCACCTATTAGAAATGCACAATGTGTGACCATGGTGAGCTTATGGCTACTGCAATATGTGTGTGTGTAAATAGCACCTATTAGAAATACACAATGTGCCTTTATTTCATGCCCTAGTCATATTTTTATATAAGGCAAATAAAATACAAATATATCAAACAACTCAAATGAATTATATATGATATTACTAATTCCAAACAACGTTACTCACCGATCCAAAACTGGGTCTTCACCGTGTAGAAACATGTCTTCGAATTCAGAATCAACGGATTCAACCTCGCTGGAATCAATTAGATGCTCATTTTCACTTTCACGGTCAATTTCACTAATTATATCTTGCACATCTGTGTACTTCGTCTTGGTCGTTGATTTGGCTGATTTATTTGCCATGATTGATCCTTGAAAATGCTCCAAAACAAACTTTCGCGGCGCGTAAAACGGTGAGCTCCTTACTTTCTGATTTTCAATGGGGAATAGCTGCGAACACGCATGGCTTTACAAAGATGCCTATTATTTCCGGGTAGAACCATTTGATATCCCTATTTACCTCTGCTCATTGGCTATCTATCCAGCTAGATTTCAAAAAGATCAGTGGTCATTGGACCGAGATACAGTCAATCAAAGACGAACAGGCCAATCGATTGGCGCGTAATGACGTAGCTGGTAGGTGTGTTCAGATCGAATTTCTTCGGTCAATATGTCCCGGAAAAAGAACCACGAAGTTTGGTTGTATTACTAACAAACAGAGGATTCTAATGAAACCGAACTTGACTTGATAAACGTCCCTTTAGAGTGAGTAATTACAATGAATGTTACGTCCAAAGTTGATGGACGCTGAATTTTCCACACAAGCCGTTCACAAAATGTTTCGTTTTAGGCTATAAAAATGGATTATATCGATCAAAAAGCCACTTGATTGTTTCGTCGTGACCTTTAGGATTGCCAAAAGAAGAAAATTTCCTAAGGTAATTGATGCTTTGCATTGCTATTTATGACTTTTGTGACTAATGTACTTTGTTGTAACTGTACCTAATGTGTTGTTTACTGATCGATAATCGCTTTTGTAGTGAAGCTTTTCGAAATCGGACATATTGGCAAGATTAACAAGAGGTATAGATTTGATATTGTGTATAACACTTCTGATTTAATTAAAGCTAAATATTTATAATTATGACATTCCGCCATTTATTTTTTTTTTCTTGTCAAACGTCCCGCTAGCGCCACGCTGATCCTAGACAGGTTAAAGTTATGTGTAGTAACCCTAGGTATGAAATAGTAAATAATGGCAACATCTCAGAAAGTTTTTAACTGTCAAGAGGAGTAAAACAAGGTTGTCCACTATCGGCATATCTATTTATTATTGCCATCGAAATGTTGGCTGTTAAAATCAGATCCAACAATAACATTAACTTCTTGCGACTACAGGGGGTGCTGTTTTCTCATTAGCATAATTGCATTACAGATTAAACGGCTTCCTACTAAATTCTTGCTTGTACAATATGCATATTATTACTATTATTGGATAGAAAACACTCTCTAGTTTCTATAGGCGTTGGAATTTTGTCTCTGAGTGGAACAGAACTCATTCTACAGCAATTTCCCTGACATGGAGTCAGATTTCACACATTTTGGCCCCTGATCTGGAGTCAGTTTAAAGGCCACTGTGAACGCTATCAGGATACGGACACTGCTTACGTCTTCCCCTGGATGCCTTTACGTGATGACGATTTGAATGGTATCGATTGCGCAATCACAGCCCCTATAAAACAAAAACACGTGTAGGTAGGAACTCCTTTCCAGCTGCGTCGGACGCACGGTGGACACCGACCCGTTCTTTTTCCAAGCATTAGTGTAGCCAGTTATATTTCTCCGGTCATGTTTCTACTCGTTATAGGAGTTAAAAACATCATAAGGTAGTTAATTTAAACCGTTTTATAGCAATTTATATCCGTTTAGTGCGATTTTGGGACATTTATTTCTGAAAAGCTGTGAATCTCTGTGCACGGTTCCAGTTCATGCCGAACGCAATGGGCATTTCTACATGGCAAAAGGACAGCTTTCGACCAAAAGACGATTAGACCCAAGAAAGGATTCTTTGCCCAAGATTCTGATGGAAGAACAGCTCAAAGTAGGAACAATTTATTATGATAAATCGTGTTTCTGTCGAGAAATGTTAATCGCTTATGACGCCATTTTGTTTGACGTAGCTTCGCTTGGCGCAAACTGTATTGAAAAGTAAGGATAATTTAAAAAATGTAAATCAGTGATTGTATTAAGAATTAAATTGTCTATCAATCGCTGTCCACCTTATATTTTTTAGTCACGTTTATGAGTATTTATGTATACGACTAGATCACTGTCTAATATGGCGCACGACATTGTCTGACCAGCTGGGCAACTTTTGTCATTGTCTAACCATGATTTTGGTGGCTAAATATGCACATTTTCGAACAAACTGTATATGTATGTTGTAATGTGATGTTACAGGAGTGTCATCTGAAGAATTCTGAGAAGGTTAGTGAAAAAAATAATATATTTTGGCGATGTTGACGTTATCGCTCACTTTGGCTAGAATCAATGCTGGGCTGCTATGTGCTATGTTGTTCGAAAATGTGCATATTTAGCCACCAAAATCATGGTTAGACAATGTGAAATGTAGCCCAGCTGGTGAGAAAATGTCCGTGCGCCATATTAGACAGTGATCTACTCTTATACATAAATACTCATAAACGTGACTAAAAAATATAGGGTGGACATCGATTGATAGACAATTTAATTCTTAATACAATCGTGGAATTACATTTTTTAAATTATCCTTACTTTTCAATACAGTTTGCGCCAAGCGAAGCTACGTCAAAAAACATGGCGTCCTAAGCCACTAACATTTTTCGACAGAAACACGATTTATCATAATAAAAATGTCCTACTTTGAGCTGTTCTTCCATCAGTATCTTGGGCAAAGGATCCTTTCTTGGGTCTAATCGTCTTTTGGTGGAAAGCTGTCCTCTTGCCATGTGGAAATGCCAACTGCGTTCAGCATGAACTGGAAGCGTGCCCAGCGATTCACAGCGTTTCAGAAATAAATGTCCCAAAATCGCACTAAACGGGTATATAAATTGCTATAAAACGCTTTAAATTAACTACCTTATGATGTTTTTAACTCCTATAACGAGTCTTAACATGACCGGAGAAAGATTACTCCCAACACTAATGCTTGGAACAGGTGCGGGTCGGTGTCCTCCACGCGCATAACGCAGCTCCAAAAGACTTACTAGCTACAGGGTTTTTTAATTTATAGTGCCTGTGAACGCGCAATCGACCCCATTCAAATCGTCATCACGTAAAGGCATCCAGGGGAAGACGTAAGCAGTGTCCGTATACTCATAGCAATAACTGTGGCCTTTTAACTGACTCCAGATCAGGGGCCAACATTTCTGAAATCTGACTCCATGTCAGGGAAATTGCTGTAGAATGGGTTCTGTTCCACTTAGAGACAAAATTTCAACTCCTATAGAAACTATAGACTGTTTTCTATCCAATAATCCAATAATATTAATAATATGCATATTGTACGATCAAGAATTTTGTGGGAAGCCGTTTCAAAAATTACACGATTAGCATAAATAGTGACAACAGCGCCCCCAGCCTCAACAGGTTATCAGACTGTCATTTGATGAGGTTTTTTCTTGGTTAGTGGCTATCAATATCTTAGTTTAGCCGAATTGGTGATAGCACCTGATGGAGTAAGAAACTGATGGAGTTAGAAAAGTGGTGTCTTTTGCTAACGTGGTTAGCTAATAGATTTACATATTTTGTCTTCCCTGTAAAACATTTTAAAAATCTGAAATGGTGGCTTTATTCACAAGATCTGTATCTTTCATTAGGTGTCTTGGACTTGTGATTTAATGATATTTAGATGCTACTATTTAATTGTGACGCTATGCTAGGCTATGCTACTCAGTGTGGGGGGGTGGGGGGTGATCCCGGACCCGGGGTAGATACTCGTGAAAGGTTAAGCAATTAGAAATCCAGGGCTTAAAAACAAAGGTTCTACGCTGATGACTCATGTTTTCTTTTAAATCCAAGATTAGAATCCCTCCACAGCCTCATAGACAATCTAGATACTTTTTCTAACCTCTCTGTATTAAAACCAGTGTACTATATTACGTATTGGATCACAAAAAAATACGACTTTTACATTACAGTGTAGTTTACCAATAATATGGTCTGTGGATATACTCGGTATACGTATCCCGAAATAAATAAATTACCTCACTCTAATACATTTGAATAGAAAGTTAGCAAAAATAGATAAGATGTTGCTTCCATGGAAAGGAAAATACCTCTCTATTTGTAAAAAAATCACTCTAATTAACTCTTTAGTCATATTGCAGTTGACCTATTTGCTTATTGTTTTGCCTACACCAAGCGACCTGTTTTTTTTTTTAAATATATGAGCAAAAAATATTCCATTTTATTTGGAATGGCAATACAGATACAATTTAAAGGGTCTACTGAATTTATATAATGAATATGAATTTGAAGGGAAGAAAGTATTAGATATTAAGGCATTAGACCTCTCACTTAAGGCTCTAGTCATACAAAAGTTAATTCTTATGACTGCAATCTCGTTATCTTCTTTGGGATAGGGGGCAGCATTTTCACTTTTGGATGAATTGGTGACCATAGTGAACTTCCTCCTACTCTGTCTCAGATAATAGTATATGCATATTATTATTACCATTGGATAGAAAACACTCTGAAGTTTCTAAAACTGTTTGAATTATGTCTGTGAGTATAACAGAACTCATATGGCAGGCAAATAAAATTAATCACTACCATTTGATGATCTTCATCAGATGACACTCATGGGACATCATGTTACACAATACATATATGTTTTGTTTGATGAAGTTCATATTTATATCCAAAAACCTCAGTTTACATTGGCGCCATGCTCAGAAATGCCTCCAAAATATCCGGGGAAATTGCAGAGAGCCACATCAAATAACATAAATACTCATCATAAACTTTGATGAAAGAGACATGTTTTACATAGAATTAAAGATACACTTGTTCCTAATGCAACCGTTGTGTCAGATTTCAAAAAGCTTTACGGCAAAAGCACAATATTCAATAATCTGAGAACAGCGTTCAGCCACAAAAGGAAGCCATACAGTTACCCGCCAAATTGTGCAGTCAACAAAACTCATAAAAAGCATTATAAATCTTCACTTACCTTTGCGGATCTTCGTCGGAATGCACTCCCAGGACTCCCACTTCCACAATAAATGTTTGTTTTGTTCGGTAATGTCCATCATTTATGTCCAAATAGCTATTTCTGTTAGCGTGTTTGGTAAACAAATCCAAAGTCAGGAAGCGCGTTCACTAAAAGCAGACGAAATGTCAAAAAGTTCCGTAACAGTCAGTAGAAACATGTCAAACGATGTATTGAATCAATCTTTAGAATGTTTTTAACATAAATCTTCAGTAATGTTCCAACTGGAGAATTCCATTGACTTCAGATGTGCGATGGAACAGAGCTCCTTCTCATGTGAACGCGCATGGTCAGAGCATGGTCAGGTCATGATAGACCTGACTAATTCCTGTCTCCTTCGGTCCCACTTCACAGTAGAGGCATCAGACAAGGTTCTACAGACTGTTGACATATACTGGAACCTGTAGGAAGTGCAAACTCATCCATATCCCACTGTGTATTCCATAGGGGCTTGGTTAAAAATCGACCAACCTCAGATTTCACACTTCCTGTTTGGATTTTTTCTCAGGGTTCTGCCTCCCATATGAGTTCTGTTATACTCACAGACATCATTCAAACAGTTTTAGAAACTTCAGAGTGTTTTCTATCCAATACTAAAAATAATATGCATATATTAGCAACTGGGACTGAGGAGCAAGCAGTTTACTATGGGCACCTCTGGGCACCTTTCATCCAAGCTACTCAATACTGCCCCTGCAGCCATAAGAAGTTAAATCCGAACTGGTTTTCTTGCAAATAAGTAAGAATGTCTCACCCCATGTTCAAGAATATCCTTTTCCCTTTATTCAGATTACAACCGCTCAATTTCGTTTTTTTTGAAAATGAAATAATCTCCAAAATATCGTTATTTTTTAAACAAGCCATAGAAAGTTGGTTGCAATTTCAGTTTAATCCACCAAAAAGGCAGAACAAATAATACAACAAATATTATGGTTAAACTCAAATATATTAATTGATAAAAAAAAACGTTATTTTTCGATAACATTAAAAAAAGGTATAATCTTTGTACATTATATCATAAATAGGACTGGTAACGTTTTGTCACACATGTAGCTAACACAAATATATGGAAATGTTTTCTCTACCCAAAATTACAACCAACTAATAGCAGCCTTGCCACAAAAATGGAAGAGGAAAGTGGAAGGGGGAAAAGGTAGGGAACTTGACTGTCGGCCTTGAATTAAAGACCATAATTGGTTAAAGAAAATTATGCTAAATAAAAAGTATACCAATGTAATTTAAGGACCAATAAATTGACAGCTGTGCCATATACATTGCAAAATAGTTGGGGAGAGATTTTCGATGTACCGATTCCATGGCACATGGTTTATGTATTGACACGCAAAACGACGCCAGATTCAAAATGTATAATTTTTCAATTGAAATTATTAACCAATAGAATGTTATAGATATGGGGGGATACAACATTCCCAGCTCTGCAGATTTTTCTGCGAAGAGGCAGAGTCATTCGATCATTTATTTTGGTACTGTCCATATGTAGCTCGTTTTTGGTCACAGGTCCAGGAATGGCTGAAGAATTGCAACTTTTACCTGGAGCTAACGCTGTAGACAACAATACTGGGTGATTTGAAAAGTCATAGTCAATCGATCAATAATATAATAATACTTTTCG
This sequence comes from Salvelinus fontinalis, assembly GCF_029448725.1. NCBI lineage: Eukaryota > Metazoa > Chordata > Actinopteri > Salmoniformes > Salmonidae > Salvelinus > Salvelinus fontinalis. Next base: position 10,117,721 of record NC_074677.1, read on the forward strand.
CAAAAATGTTTATCTTTAATTTACAATCAGTAGAAACTATGAGAATAGAAAGGTTCAGAACTGTTGTGAAGCATCACAGCACAGTTGAAAAATGTATGACAAATAGAAATCCAATATGGATGGAGTTAAGAGATAGAGGGGAGGGTTTGAATGGAGCTGAAGGGTGGGAATAATAACAACAAGATAACAAATGTAAAATATACTGTGTCTGTAAAATGTATATAGGTTCAGAACTTTTGTGAAATAGCACAGTTAAAAATATATGGCAAATAGAAATCAAACTTGATGGACATCAGAAGTAGATGGGAGAGGTTAGAGGAAGGCCAGGACAAAAAAAAATATTACTATTGTAAAATAGATTGTGTCTGTAAAATATATATAGTATGTATAAGCTGGAAGTAGAAAACTAAGTGTTGTTGCTTATTAGTTTACTCCAATGAGTGGAGGGGTGGTAGGGTTATAAAAAGGAAAATATATATTGTTTTAGATATGTATACATGTATTTGTATTTGTATGTGTATGTATACTTATGTATGTATGTATGTATGTATATATATATATATATATATATATATATATATATATATATATATACATATATAGATATTTACCCCAAAAATATATGGGGGATTGGAAATTATGCAGACAATTACATTGATGGAAGTTACAATCTATCCGCAATATTAAAGCTGATCTACCCCTAAAAAAATCTATAAAAAAACAAAACAATTATCACATAGTCACCCGAAGCAGATTTGAGGGCACAGCCAAGCCACTCTCACATCCTAACACTATATCCATCTGTGACCATCTCTGTCTGCATCATTTTCTGTCATCTCACTCTCACTTTTCTGTCATCTCACTCACTCTGTGTGAAATAATAGGGGTTGACATGACATTTTTATGACTAACCCTTCCTCTGTCCCACATACATACAACATGTGTTAGGTCCTTTAGTCAAGTATTGAAGTTCAAGCATGGATTCAACTACAAAGACCAGGGAGCTTTTCTTAAGCCTTATAGAAAAGTGCAGTGATTGGTAGATGGGTAACAAAAACAAATCAGACATTGAATATCTCTTTAAGCATGGTCAAGTTAATAATTATGCTGTGGATGATGTATTAAACCACCCAGACACATCAAAGATACAGTTTTCCCTCTGAATCAAGCTGCAGGATAGGAAGAAAACTACTAAGGGATGTCACCATGATTATAAAACAGCTACAGTAAGAATTCAATGGCTGTTATAGGAGAAAATTGAGAACAACATCGTAGTGACTCCACAATAATGACCTAAATGACAGTGAAAAGAAGAATAAAAATATTCCAAAACATGCATACGTATTTGTAGCACATAGGGATATGTAAAACTTACTCGTCAGCCTGAAGTGTCCCACTTGCGTCGCTTCCTTAGCTAGAATTGAGGTGGCTCGATTGGCTAAGACGCTTGAGGGAGGATGGTCACGTATGTTTATGAGGCCGAGGTTCCAAGTTTGTGCTAGATATGAGCTGAATTGGAAGAAACTTGTACTCGCTTAGCAAGCAGCGTGACATCCTTTACATGTGCAACAAGGCACTAAAAAACTAAGGAAAGGAATACACTTTTTGCCCTAAATGCAAATCGTTATGTTTGGGGAAAATCCAACACAACACATCACTGAGTAACTGCCTCCTTATTTTCAAGCATGGTGGTGGCTGCATCATGGTATGGGTATGCTTGACATCAGCCAAGACTGGGGAGTTTTTCAGGATGAAAAGAAACGGGATGGTGCTAAGCACAGGCAAATCCTAGAGAAAAACTTGCTTTACACCAGACACTGGGAGAGGAATTAACCTATCAGCAGGACAATAACCTACAACATGTAGCCAAATCTACACTGGAGTTGCTTACCAAGAAGACTGTGAATGTTCCTGAGTGGCCAAGTTACAGTTTTGACTTAAATCTGTTTGAAAATGTATGGCAAGACTTGAAAATTGCTGTCTAGCCATGATCATTTTTGAAAAGAATATTGGGCAAATATTGCACAATACAGATGTGCAAAGCTCTTATGAGACTTAACCAAGAAGACTCACAGCTGTAATCGCTTGAAAAGGTGTTTCTAACATTGACTCGGGGTGGATACTTATCTAATCAAGGTATATTAGTGATTCACTTTTCATTTATCTTTAAAAAATATTAGAATTTTTCCTCCACTTTGACATTAGAGTATTTTGTGTAGATCGTTGACAAGAAAATACAATTAAATACATTTTAATCTAATTTGTAACACAATAAAATGTGAATAAATCCAAGGTGGATGTAGACTTTCTATAGGCACTGTATGTACAGTACAGCTTACCCGGATGAACCCGAATGAGGTAGTATTCATTGAGATTGGGAAATTATCTAATTGGAAAGTAGTGGAGTGGATTAAATTTACCTATGCCAGAGATTCAGTTGCACTTGATATTGCAATAAACTCACTATGAAAACAAAGCTCAAATGTCTCTGTCATCAAACAAATAAAAGGCACTTCTACTATCATAGAAGTCGCATGACAGCACCTGCTCCCTAGTTGTTGGGGCTTGAAATGCCCTTGTGTTGGCACTGGTGAGAAAGAGAGGAGTCCCGGTGGTGTGCTAACGTTTGGAAAGACCGCATGCTGATGGGGAGAAGTCAGGGGAGGAAGCAATAGGTCGAACTTTAGATAGCACGGAGAGGTAGTTTATTACTCAAGGGGCTGCAAAACAATTTTACAGATTCTGTAATATGACTCGGGGGAAATCAGATCTTTCAGACAGTGTTTAAGTAAAACATATCAAGCTGGAGACATTTTGCAAGTGGGAGAAAATACAACCAAGGCTGTAGACCATGTGGCAATTCCTGCCCTGTTGGCGGTGGCAATCTCCATCTGGGGAACGCTGTCGAAAATGAAATAAAATGTCTATAAGTGTAAACTGTAATTAGATTAAGCTGTAAGCTGCCCCCTTTTCCCAATCCAATAAATATACAATATGACTCTCCCAAGATGGTAGAAGCCTTAATAGTTAGGCCACTCAATATTGACTGCTGTGATCTTTATGTACAAGTGAAATTTTCAACTTCACTTTGGGGACAGTAGTTGGGTCCCTACATTGCAGTCAGAGTGATATAAACCACCAACTGTAGCTTTGTTGAAGAAAGAAGACCTTTTAGGAGTAGCAGAAGGTAATTTCCAAATGTTGTGTGTGTGTGTGTGTGTGTGTGTGTGTGTGTGTGTGTGTGTGTGTGTGTGTGTGTGTGTGTGTGTGTGTGTGTGTGTGTGTGTGTGTGTGTGTGTGTGTGTGTGTGTGTGTGTGTGTGTGTGTGTGTGTGTGTGTGTGTGTGTGTGTGTGTGTGTGTGTGTGTGTGTGTGTGTGTCCGTGTGTCCGTGTGTGTGTCCGTTTGTATGCGTGTGCACATAGAATTAATGGGCTTTTTGGAAGAGGATGACAACAGAGATTGGCATTTGGCATCAAACATCCACACAAGTTATCTCGATCAGAGCCACAATTAGCAAACTGGGAAATGTTTTTGACACTGTGGCAGACATTTGCTGGAGTGATGAAAGGCCAAAACATACAGCAGTCAACTCAAGCCTCATGCAGCCATATGCAAACTTTGACGTGCCCTAGAAGAGTGTCTGGAGTACTGATCACAATTGTAAAAAATAAATGCTTTGCTAGGCTCTGTAATCTGGATGGATTCATGCCACATCTACACCCTGCATTAACATGTGTTCTTTGATCCGATTACATCAACATTGGATCATACAGGCTAGGTATGAGACAGACTCAAAGACCTATAATCCGATTATGGAGGAATGTGGCTGACCACCCCTGGAGGTGGACGAGAAAGAATTGTGTGTCCTAGTGTGAAATGCTTTGTTTCTTTAATGAAAAGAAAAATCCCTTCGCAATGTGGATGTGCTAGAGGCATGACGAGTAACCCGTTTCCCAGAGATGGACCACATTTCCCAGAGGGCCAAGAAGCGGAGACTATAGAGGCTTTAGAATGGCCTTTGGTCATATTCACCCCTCAGGATTGATTGTGTCCAAAAGCTACGTTCATTTACATTGTCCATCAACACATTGCTCGGACTGGAAATCATTGGGTTGACTGCATTATTGATGCAATCCTTTCAAGAATTAAAGGGAGGTGGTACAGACAGGCCTCAGCACACACATACCTCTGGTTGCGTTATTGACAGATATTTTTTTGGGGGTTGCAAGTGTCCTGAGATTTACAGTGTGAAGTTGGTACAAGACGAGCGTACCCAGGCATGGGGGGCAGTCAGGATGGTGGACATGCATACCCAGGATTTTGTAAAAAAAAAAATTGACAAATTTGTTTGTTAAGAAAAATGTCAGAAAATTTTCAGTTATTTATAAATGTATAGATCCATTATAATTCCGACATACTTTATATTGAGTTTTAAATGTTCAAGAGTGGCCTGAAGTGTTTTTTACCCTGAAATAATCATCCCCCCTACCTAAAAACTCCCACAGGCCAGATTGAATGGGCCATATATTGCTTACCCCTGCTCTAATTAGACAGCAGGCCAGAGTGCAGGCCTTTCCTGCAGGCCTCAGCACACACACCCTGTGCCGAAGCTCACACACCACAGGGCTAAAGGTAGCACTGCTATATGCACACAGGCAGACACAAATTTCAGGGTAAGAAGCAGTATGGGCAGATGAACGGACACACACGCACACACACACTACAGGGCTAGAGGCAGCGTGGACAACTAGACAAAATCACACACACACATACACACAAAGGGCTGTGTCAGGGGGCTGTGTCAGAATACTGACATTTAAAGATCTCTTGTTGGTTGAGGGATGAGCTTAGAGGCTTACTGGCTATCTTCTGCTTGTGCTCATATGCAAAACTCAATACAATGCTGAATACTTTGCTTTGAATGTTTGCTTGATTTTCCTCAACAGATTTTCATGCTGCATACATCTATTTTGATTGGGGAGTAACTGGTGTTGCCTGAAGTGATAGTCCTAATTGAATTATTCTTATACTATACTTATTTATTCAATGAACAGCTAGATTGTAGAATAGATTGTAACTTTTTGAAAAAAGTAACTGAAATCTCTGTGAGTGTTGGATCCATCCTCAAGAGAAATTATAATTAATATTCCAAACTGTAATCTGGGGAAATTGTTCTATTGGGAAAATGTACCAATAAAGGAATAGTCAACTGACTGTTAAATAAGCATATTTTATAGACTCAAGGGAGCATTTATGAATGTCCCCATAGCTAATCCAATTGCTTGGGACAACATCCAGTTTTACAGTCCTAGGGGCAATATTACTGCCAAAAAGGGATTTTGTGTCAGTGATCCAAAAAGCAATCTGGGTAGTTAAATTGAAACTAGATGTTGACAATTCTTGTCTTTTAGATTCTTATTCTCTCTCTCGTGCTCTGTCAGTCAGTCACTAAGTCAGTCAGTCAATTTTTCAGTCTGTTTGCCTCTGTGTCTGTTTCTGTCTGTCTCGCTGTCTGTATGCTACAGAGCTTTAGAATACAGTGGCCTTCACTTTCTCTTTCCCAGATAATTACCAATTTGTCAGTACCCTGCCTATTGTATGAAAACAAATCCTTCTTTGCTGTTCCAGAGAAACCATTACACTGCCAAACAATGTATACAGTAACTGAAGTTGATGTTTGCCGAGACAAACTACTAGTATAAGAGCCATCTGAAAAATGTTCCATTCTACCCCTGTGCTTGCAGCTTTCAATATAGGAAAATAAACCTAATTTTCTCTATCACATTTACTGTCAGCTGCAGTAAATATCAAACACATGGGCAGGCAAACCCAGGCATGAAAGGCATGCAGGCGGGCATGCAAACCTAGGCGTGGGAGGCCCCGTGCCCTCTGATTTGTGGCACCAGCGTGAGCCCTGATTACTGCCTCGAATTCAGGGGTGGACAATCATTTTGTTTCGAGGGCCACATTGGGATTTCAAAATTCAGAAGAGGATTTAGTAAAAAATAAATCTTACAAATGTGTTTGTTAAGAATGCGCCAAAAAATTGCAATTATTTCAAAAAGTATAGCCCATTATAATTTCGACATCCGAGAAATGTTCCATTCTACCCCCGTGCTTGCAGTTTTCAGTATAGCTGTCAGCTGCAGTAAATGTCAAACACAAGAATACACACTTTTATCTACAGAATTACAGAATGCCAAAATAGTATTGTGTATAGCGCCTGTACAGCCACTTTGATCAGAGGGGAAAGGTGTTTGGAGAGGTTGTCAGTTCTGGTTGGTAAGCAAAGAGATTGCTAGTTTTGTCTTTATGTTCTGTTTAACAGTCTGGGTAATGCACTTGTTGATAGAAGAGGTAGAAAAATGCACAAACTATAAAAAATGTCACAAATGTAACTGTAGGGTACTGTCAATGTTATTCTGAGCGGCTGAGGAGATTCTGGTATGAAGAAGGGAAAGAGACCTGAGGGGAATGCTATGAAGGGAGCTAGATCAACTCTGGGTTTTCTTAAGCTTGCCAGCTTCAGTTGGCTTCACATTCTATCTCAGGCTTTATCCGTACTACGACGGTGCATATTGCTTGTCCACCTGCCGCTAACTCTAGCAGGCTTGTAACTGTGCGTGCATGTCATACATAGCTAGTCAAATGCCGAACTCTTCAATGAGACAATGCTGAAACATCAACCCATGGGCGAGTCACTGCCACATTTTCATTTGTGCTGAAATCAAAATGAAAGAAATGTTATCTTGCAAATTCAGCTGGCTATGGTGTGAAATAGGCTTTTAGAAGTCCCATCTTTATTTTATTACTTATCGTTAATGCCTTCTTTGGTGTTATCAATGCACAAGCACCTTTTTTCCCACTCCTATTGATAAAATACTTCTATTAAGTCATGGAAAACTTTTACTCTGAGTGAAGTTTCAATTGCATTCTGTCATTACCAAACGTGTAATATGATAGGTATTTTAACATGACTCTTTTATAACACAAAAAAAAACCACATTGAATAAATCTATTCATTAATTAGTTGTCTTCCTCAAATGAAGAGGATGTTGGCGCAATCTTTGCGAGAGGGAGGGAATCTGATTTAATTGGTTCTCAACTCGAGGCTCAGACACTTCATTCAGGATAAATTGAGTTAGCCCTGTGTTTGCCTGCCCCGGAACAGATTCATCTAAAGGATTTGTTGTCACAGAAAGGTGCCTGACTAAAAGGAGATCAGCTTTCATGGTACCGGTTATCCCAAGTTGAACTCAAAGTTGACCAAAGTTACCTTGGTAACTTCTCAAACCTGATTCGTAGTATAGGGCTCTGAACATTATTATTAACTGTGTGGACAAGTTTAAAGAAGTACTGTAACAACATGGGGAAATCTTTCAGACCATAACTGACAGGATTTGAGTACTTTCAGAGAGGCTACAGCTTTGTAACTAAGAGCCAGAGGCTTGTTGGGAAATAACATATCCCCTAATGTCAGGCAGCATGCTTTGACCTGAAAGCCCTTGAAAACACAAGGTGCCTCTCAAGGAACTCAGACATTGTGTAATTGGTCATAATTACACCTCTGTAATCAAAGAAAGCATGTCATTTCAGAGTGTGAGTGCTACTTCATGCATTACTTAGTGGCTATTTTCGGCAAATTATCAGGAAGACGCATAATAAATCCATCTCCGGGTTAAATAACATTTTGAATTTATTTTGAATCATCTACTGAACTATAACGTAAACCTTAGTAGAAACGTACTGACAGACAACTGAGAAGAAAACATCGACTTTGATCTTTATCAAATGCTAAAAAAAGAACATCACAATGTTTATGAAAAGAGGCTACTGGGTTGCTTGAAATTCAACATAAAAAATCAAGCCCATATTTGAGCAATCAAACAAGCCCCAATGCCTCGGTGATACAGGAGGAAGAAATCTAGCAGTGAGAGTCTGGCGCCCAACCGGGAGATGGTGGTGCCACCCGTGAATTTAATCCACGGTCCGAGTCTGGGTGAAGGCCTGAAGCTTTCATCCCAATTTTAGAACCTGGAAGGTGTCATGTGAATGTTACATTGCTAGGGAGTTTACTGAATTCATTTCTGACTATTGTAATGATCTTAAAAGCTGTTAACAAAAGTTTTGTTTTATTTGTGAACTGTTATTGTATATTATTATTTGGGAATGGGAATTCAGGCGAATATATTCAAATGATAAGTAAATGAGTAAATGATTATATTTCATATTAACAACAATGCAAATGAATATGATATTGTAATATAGTAGCCTACTCCTATCAACCAAATTTAACCCTTATAAGCACATTTTGCAATCTCATTCTTCTCATGAGATCGTAATGAAATCTAAATTACATTTTCATTTTGAGGATTTACGAGCTCATAAATGACAGCAGTAGATATACAACCTCATATGAAACATGTCTGTTTCTTTTATGGAACCATTTCTTTTCTGCTAAAGATGTGTGCAGTGCAGGCTCTATGCCTTTCTGAGGGGACTGTGTTGTCACTCCTGTCCTCACCAGGAGCAATATTGTTCATCATTTTGTGCCAAGAAATATTCATTAACTATTCATTCATGACAACAGGTCAGTAAAACTTCCTATGAATACCCTCTTCATAATGCATTTTAATAGCTTCCTCATGAGTAGCACTTTATAATCCTCCCTCAGCTTTCTAGCGAAACAGTGGTGTGGAGAATGCTTTGTTATTGTTTTTACTGTTGATTACCGCTTTAAACATCTTATGAATGGAGTAATTAGTAAATATTTACTCATCCATTATAAATGCTTTATTATGTGGAGTTATGGGCTGGAGAAATGTAACCACTCTCAAATTCAGGAATAGAACTATGGATGCAAGGACTGTCCAACCATGATATCAACATTATTGTTTTGAGGCTATAGTGTTTGTATAACATTTACTTTGTTTACAAACATTGGCATAAAACCAGCTTATATCAACCAATGGCATGTCCATCTTTTTGTGAGATATTACACTGGTCACTCAAAACATTGATCAAATATTTATTGTATAAATAGCCCACACTTTAGATGAGGCCATGCAAAAAGACTTAACTAATGATTAGTAAATGGTTTATAAGGACCTATATTAAACATCTTATGAATGATCTTATGAGTCATTATTAAATAACAGACTGTACAGGTGAAGTTCAACACAGACTTGTGTCCATAGCTGCCCATTGATTCACCTGAATCAGCCCAAACACAATGAAGAGAAAATAGAAATATGCCATATTTAAGAACATTTTTGTCAAGCATTATTTTATCCTCTTGGAGACAATTGTCTGCTTAAAGAAAGATAATAATACAAAACCTTTCTCAGCATTTTGAGACCCGTACCTCATTAGTGAGTGAATGGAAAGGAAAGACAGACAGACACTGAAAAGAGAGAACACCTTCCAAGTGAAACTTTAAAGAATACTCAGAGAAAAGATCCAAAAAGCAGCCTTTGTCAGTCTTCAGTGATGACACACTCAAAAGGGAAAGACACATTTTTAGGGTGCGCCAGCTAGGGACGAACTTTGTCATCAGATGATCATCAAGGTTTCAATTTATGCTGGGCGTAATGAGATGTCAAGGAGACATACTGTACAAGTTGATTGATTATAACCGTTTTAGATGCCTCTGCTAAAAGTCATGGGACACCATTTATGAATCGCGTTCATTATCTATTAAGGCCCGTGTTGATGGGCGTGGTGTTGAGAGGCCACAGCCCAGGAGCTACTGACCTACAGTACAGCTGTCACGATCGTCTTGCTGTGAAAGATTGGACCAAGGCGCAGCGTGTGCAAAATACATCTTCTTTTTATTGAAGAAGAGAGAAAACAAACAAGAAACGAACAACTATACACGAATTAACAAAATAACAAAACTGACGACCGTGAAGCTATAAGACAGATAGTGCTGACACAAACACTACACATAGACAATTACCCCCAAAACAGCTAAAGCCCATGGCTGCCTTAAATATGGCTCCCAATCAGAGACAACAATAACCAGCTGTCTCTGATTGAGAACCAATTCAGGCAACCATAGACTTTCCTAGACATCTATACTAAACACTAACCCATCTACTCTACTTAACCCCCTAAACCATACAACACCCTAGACAATACAAAAACACACAAAGACAACCCACCCCAACTCACGCCCTGACCAACTAAATAAATAAAAGAAAAAGGAACAATAGGTCAGGAACGTGACAACAGCCATCATTTAGTAGCTCAATCAATATTCTCTAGATATGACCTAAATCAACTAATACTGTAGCGTCAACAAGGATTTATCAAGCCTTCCCATGTGGGTTTCTCCATAGTCCAAAATGGCTTTATTTCTTTGTGGCTTAATTTAATATAGACTGGTCTAAAAGAACTGGACAGGTGAAAGAAAATCCATTAGTGGGTGACCAATGCGTTCATCCTGTCTTTTTACATCAGTGCAGATGAGGAGTCACAGAGAGGAAACCAGTTGAAACTACTGAATGCATCCCAGAATTGCTGCAATGGTAGAGTGCAGTAGCAGTAGCTCACTGAGGGTGCTCATACTTGATTTAACCATTTGTAAAGTGTCTACATGTTGTATTAGGGAATGAATGCTTCTTATTGTTTGCTGAAAATTCATATAATTGTGTTGCATGATTAGAGAAGTTCTAGGCAATACATATAAGCCACCTATATAGCTTGCACTGGTTGTTGGCAATGTGCCAGTAGAACATATGCACCTGCAATTCAGCAGTAAAAATCAGCAAATTTAATCTCAGGTGCACCTGCGTGACGTGACAGCAGGGGTGCCTGCCAGAGGATAGGACGGGAGTGGGATTGACACATGCGTGCTTTTGGAGGTAATTATAGTGACTACTAATTTGGGGGTATTTGAGGTGGCAAAATAACAGATTTGGGGTTCAAATTGGAAAACTAATCTGCAAGGCTTTATGACTAAATTAGCTAAATTCAAATAATGACTAAGTTTGATGTCACTTTACATTAAAACCCATAAAGCCAACTTTCTATGCACAAAAAATTTAGTTTCCCTCTATAGATCATCATAATTTGTGACCAAGCGGCCTGAAAGAGGTTTGATTCAAATGGCCAGGTTTTTGTATTGATGTTTCCTGGGTCGAAAAATTATAGTCTACCTTTATTCCTGTGACCAGTGGCTAGACCTAATGCGGTAACACACAGCAATTACATGCAATTTGGAGTCAGAGAGCCCAATCAGGCATCATTGTCCTCATTGTGATTTCATTTAATGTTCATTGAGGAAATAATATCTCACCCTGCAGCTTCCTCGCAGTTTCATAACGCTTATAAAAGGGTGTTCAGATAACTTTGAATGTCTCATGCAAGGATTCGGTGTAACATGCATTTTGAAAAGGAAACAAAGTGTTAGCTCATCATACATTGACTAATCTACGTAGAAATTTTGGATCATAGATCTTTTATGAATTTTATATCAACCAATCATTATTGAGTGTTGTGATGACATTATCAACTAATACTGTAGCGTCAACAAGGATTTATCAAGACTTAGTGTCTTAAATTCAGTTCTCTATGGAGTAAAATGGAATCATGTATAATGCTCTTGTAAATAAACATCATATAATTATGGTATTTAAGTGTTTATGGCTCAAAAGGCAAAGAATGTGATCCCATTTTACCTCTGAGTAAACATCTTATGGTCGTCATCCATTGATTTATGACTCTATCACTCTCTCAGCCTTGGCGTAAGTCCTGCTGAGCTTCTCTGTTTCACAATCAGTAATTCATTATTTGATAGAAAAGTGAGGAAGCTCTCCAGGAGCTGGGAACAGCGTGCCACTGAGAGATAACACCTCCCCACAGCTTTCCCAGAAGGAGAACAGCTAGATGTCCTTATAAAACAAATGCACAAAACAATCTTAGCACAAAACACTATCAGCAAATGTCTCACTTTCTCACATAACATGATTGTGGTTGGTTTAACCTGAAATGAGACTGATAATTGAAACACATATTGCAAATTTTTTAGAGATTGTTTTGGGGAGGAAGTCAAGACCTGAAACATTTAAGATTTCTGCTGAAAAAGACCCAAGCTTTCAGGCTACTGCTGCCCTTGAGGAACGGAACTGAGTTCCCAGCCCAGATCTGGTCCAAAAGTACAGCAGTAGTCTGTCTGTTTTGGTATTTTTCAGCATCATTCTTACATGTTTTATATGGTTCCGTTGAAGGCTTCATCTACAATGGTTTAAAATAAGAAACTATCTCCAAAAAAAAAGTAGTGTGTGTTTGAAGAGGAAAATCTGGATGTTTTGGTCGGTGATCTTCTCCTGGCCAGCATGGGCACAGTTCTATATTACCAGAATGTCTTTGGTTACAGTATTCTACACACTGTCAATCAGATGTGGTGGACTCAAGCAGATTGCTAATTGGTTCTCTCATGGTTGAGTCCCTTTGCTAAATAGGTCAACTTTCGCTTCTGGAGTGACTGGTTAATCTCTTGCTCTATGGTGGTTGTCATCTGCAGTAGCCCCAAAAGTAATAATTTGTTATAGCCCTGGAGAAACACACCTGATTCAACTAGTCAAGGGCTTGGTGATTAGTTCACTCGTTGAAACAGGGCTACGACAAAAAATCTGTACTCAAGACTACTCCAGGACTACTAATCTACAATATGTTCTTCAATAGTTGCTTGTGGATGATCGAGAATCATTCCTACGGCCTTTTGAATATCACCCTACGGGGTCGAAACCTTACAGTCAATGACTCAAATCCCCTGAACCCTGAGACAGAAAACATGGCAGCCCACTATTATATAATACACATGCAGCGACGGAAAAGACAACTCAACCTTTTCTCAGTCAAAATCTCATACGACACGGCAGATGGTTGTGTCATATAATAATGCTCCTCCGACAGGGGAGCATTATTGTTCTCTGAACAGCCTGCAGACAGCAGGAAGGCTGTCATACTAGAAGTGGTGAGACTCCTCACACTGCTCATAGTTTCCCACACAGGCCCAATAAACTCCCACGCAGCCTCTGTAGTGTTCATAGTGCAATCTAAAGGTGATTTTAGCACTAACAAGCTAACAGCTCTCTTATATGCCAATCATTTTCCCACTTAAGGTGTTTGGTTACGGTTAACGGATTATAGTGAGGGTATGAATCGTGTTCTAATGTGCCAAATGTGGACTTGGCTTAAAATGGATCATAGATCTCACAAAAACATCTAACACAGACACAGACACAGACACAGAAATGCTTCACATGGAGGGTTAAGTATTTCGTAAATATAGTTTTTTTGCTTAGGAAATTAATCCACAAGTGAGAACCGTCTCCCATTTATGGTGACACATTACATTTATATGAACAAGTACTGTAGCCTATACACAGCCAACATGGAACAGAAGAGACTCTTTGTGCAAACAGAATTGGTTCATTGAGTCAGTTAAATGACTGTATACATTATTTGAGAGTAGAATATAAAGGACTCGCACCAAACACGCATCACATAACCCCATTCAGCCTTCGGATTTGCACTTATTGTACAGGGAAAAATACACCGTTTTTGCTGCAGAGACGCTTGACAGGGCTATCAGTGTCTGCTGCAGGTTTTTCATGGCCTGCACCGTTAGCTAAAAGGGGGCCTGTAGATGAACAGGCAGGCAAAAGGGCTGTCGTGTTTAAAAGCTTAACAGTAGCCATTACAGTGTCAGCTATTGCAGACCAGGAATCCAGTTATCCTTACCGTGGATATTGGTACTATATGAAAGCATGACATTTCACAGTGCTATATTTGACTTTTTCTGTGTTGAATTTCATGCAAATGTGTTTTTTGAAGTGACACAGTAGTATAGGAATGGATTATATACACACATTGAGTAGTTTAGTAGGTGTTGAAGAATATGTTCGTCAAAAATTAAAAGAAGACTAAGCTCTCTGTGATCTATTGCTCTCATGTGGTTTACCAAACAACATTTCGACCCTTAGGACTTGATAACATGCATGAGAGCACCAGCTGTTCTGGACGAGCTCTCTGCAGCCGATGTGAGTAAGACCTTTAAACAGGTCAACATTCACAAGACGGATTACCAGGACGTGTACTGCGAGCATGCGCTGACCAACTGGCAAGGGTCTTCACTGACATTTTCAACCTCTCCCTGTCCGAATCTGTAATACCAACATGTTTTAAGCAGACCACTATAGTCCCTGTGCCCAAGATCACTAAGGTAACCTGCCTAAAAGACTACCGACCCGTAGCACTCAAGTCTGAGGCCATGAAGTGCTTTGAAAGGCTGGTCATGGCTCACATCAACACCATTATCCCAGAAACCCTAGAACCACTCCAATTTGCATACCGTCCAAACAGAACGAGAAATTATGCAATCTCTACTGCACTCCACACTGCCCTTTCCCACCTGGACAAAAGGAACACCTATGTGAGAATGCTATTCATTAACTACAGCTCAGTGTTCAACACCATAGTGCCCTCAAAGCTCATCAGGGACTAAACACCTCCCTCTGCAACTGGATCCTGGACTTCCTGACGGGCCGCCCCCAGGTGGTAAGGGTAGGTAACAACACATCCCCCATGCTGATCCTCAATACAGGGGCCCCTCAGGGGTGCGTGCTCAGCCCCTCCTGTACACTCATGACTGCACGGCCAGGCTCCAACACCATCATTAAGTTTGCCAATGACACAACAGTGGTAGGCCTGATCACCAACAAGGACGAGACAGCCTATAGGGAGGAGGTCAGAGATTTGGCCGTGTAGTGCCAGGACAACAACCTCTCCCTCAACGTGATCAAGACAAAGGAGATGATTGTGAACTACAGGAAAAGGAGGACCGAGCACGCCCCCATTCTCATCGACGGGCTGTAATGGAGCAGGTTGAGAACTTCAAGTTCCTTGGCGTCCACATCACCAACAAACTAACATGGTCCAAGCCCACCAAGACATTCGTGAAGAGGGCACGACAAAACCTGTTCCCCCTCAGGAGACTGAAAAAGGTTTGGCATGGGTCCTCAGATTCTCAAATGGTTCAACAGCTACACCATTGAGAGCATACTGACTGGTTGCATCACTGCCTGGTATGGCAACTGCTTGGCCTCCGACCGCAAGGCACTACAGAGGGTAGTGTGTATGGCCCAGTACATCACCTTGGCAAAGCTTTCTGCCATCCAAAACTTCTATACCAGGTGGTGTCAGAGACTCCAGCCACCCTAGTCATAGACTGTTCTCTCTGCTACCACACGGCAAGCGGTACCGGAGCGACAAGTCTAGGTTCAAGAGGCTTCCAAACAGCTTCTACCCCGAAGCCGTAAGACTTCTGCTATTGTTATTCTACTGCTGCTCTTTTCTTACTTTTTCCTTTTATTTCTTATTCTTATGCATATTTTTTTAAACTGGATTGTTGGTTAGGGGCTTGTAAGTAAGCATTTCACTGTTATATTCGGCGCATGTGACTAATACAATTAGATTTGATTTGATAAAGACAGCTGTTGAAATGTTTTCTTTTTTTTTGCATAGATCACAGTGGGCAGAGAGGCTTTACTTTCTGATGGGTCAACTATCATATAGTGCAGTAGGTGATTGTTATAGCCTTGTGTGAATTATCCTGTCTTAATTAGCGCACTCCAATCTAAAGGCTTATGCTCCCCATAGCGACAGACAGAGATAACAGGATGCTAAGAGATTGCTGAATTGTTTTTTGAAGCTCACTCAGACATCCCGACAGAAAGGTGAGACTCTTTCCTATAGATCTGCCTATGACTTATTTTCTCCATAGCAAGGTTTTGGTTTTGGTTTTAGAAAATATTTTGTATGATGTCATTATTTAAAGAGTATTTATCACACCATGCTGGTGTCTTCCTTCATGATGTTCAAAGAGGATTGAAGATCGTGTTAAAGGTAATTCTACATCTGTGAGTCTGGATGGTAATGGTTTCAGATTGAGTCAGATTGTGAGAGCGTTATACCCCTATAGAAAGGATTCACACTAAGAAGTTGTGACATGGTAAGGTTGGACCCTGGTGCAGAGAAGAGACCAGATGAGGAATCAGTGGTTAAGAATAAACATATAGTGACAAGAAAAAGTATGTGAACTCTTCGGAATTACCTGGATTTCTGCATAAATTGGTCATCAAATTTGATCTGATCTTCATCTAAGTCACAACAATATACACACATAGTGTCCTTAAACTAATAACACACAAATTATTGTATTTTTCTTGTCTATATTGAATACATCATTTAAACATTCACAGTGTCGGTTGGAAAAAGTATGTGAACCTCTAGGCTAATGACTTCTCCAAAAGCTAATTGGAGTCAGGAGTCAGCTAAACTTGGAGTCCAATCAATGAAACTAGATTGGAGATGTTGGTTAGAGCTGCCTTGCCCTATTAAAAACTTTTTTAAATGAGTTTGCTATTCACAAGAAGCATTGCCTGATGTGAACCATGCCTCGAACAAAAGAGATCTCAGAAGACCCAAGATTAAGAACTGTTGACTTGCATAAAGCTGGAAAGGGTTACAAAATATCTCTAAAAGCATTGATGTTCATCAGTCCATGGTAAGACAAATTGTCTACAAATGGAGAAAGTTCAGCACTGTAGCTACTCTCTCTGGGAGCACAGCGCGTTATGAGGTTAAATAAGAATCCTAGAGTGTCAGCTAAAGACTTACAGAAATCTCTGGAACATGCTAACATCTCTATTGACGAGTCTACGATACATAAAGCATTAAACAAGAATAGTGTTCATGGGAGGACACCACGGAAGAAGCCACTGCTGTCCCAAAAAAACATTGCTGCACATCTGAAGTTTGCAAAAGTGCACACGGATGTTCCACAGCGCAAAATATTCTGTGGACAGATGAAACTACAGTTGAGTTGTTTGGAAGGAACACACAACACTGTGTGGAGAAAAAAAGGCACAGCACACCAACATCAAAACCTCATCCCAACTGTAAAGTATGGTGGAGGAAGCATCATGGTTTGGGGGTGCTTTGCTGCCTCAGGGCCTGGACAGCTTGCTATCATCGACAGAAAAATTCATTCCACATCACTAGAATTGTCCAAACACACCAAGACAGTCGTGAAGAGGGCATGACAAAGCCTATTCCCCCTCAGAAAACAAAAAAGATTTGGCATGGGTCCTGAGATCCTCAAAAGTTTGACAGCTGCAACGAGAGCATCCTGACTGGTTGCATCACTGCCTGGTACGGCAATTGCTTGGCCTCTGACCGCAAGGCACTACAGAGGGTAGTGCGTACAGCCCAGTACATCACTGGGGCCAAGCTGCCTGCCATCCACGACCTCTACACCAGGCGGTGTCAGAGGAAGGCCCTAAAAACTGTCAAAGACCCCAGCCACCCCAGTCATAGACTGTTCTCTCTACTACCGCATGGCAAGCGGTACCGGAGTGCCAAGTTTAGGACAAAAAGGCTTCTCAACAGTTTTTACCCCCAAGTCATAAGACTCCTGAACAGGTAATCAAATGGCTACCCAGACTATTTGCATTGCGTGCCCCCCCTCCCGCAACCCCTCTTTTACACTACTGCTACTCTCTGTTTATCATATATGCATAGTCACTTTAACAATACATTCATGTACATACTACCTCAATTGGGCCGACCAACCAGTGCTCCCGCACATTGGCTAACCGGGCTATCTGCATTGTGTCCCGCCAACCCCTCTTTTACGCTACTGCTACTCTCTGTTCATCATATATGCATAGTCACTTTAACCATATCTAGATGTACATACTACCTCAATCAACCTGACTAACTGGTGTCTGTATGTAACCTCACTACTTTTATAGCCTCGCTACTGTATATAGTATTTTTACTGTTGTTTTATTTCTTTACTTACCTATTGTTCACCTACTACCTTTTTTGCACTATTGGTTAGAGTCTGTAAGTAAGCATTCTACTGTAAGGTCTACACCTGTTGTTTTCGGCACACGTGACAAATACATTTTGATTTGAATTCCCAAGTTTATCAAAACATTTTGCAGGAGAATATGTCCACCAATACAAGCTCAACAGAAGTTGGGTGATGCAACAGAACAACGACCCAAAACGCAGAAGTAAATCAACAACCGAATGGCTTCAACAGAAGAAAATACGCCTTCTGGAGTGGCCCAGTCAGAGTCCTGACCTCAACCTGATTGAGATGCTGTGGCATGACCTCAAGAGAGCAGTTCACACCAGACATTCCAAGAATATTGTACGGACCCCCATCCCGGATCCGGGATCATCCTCATCAGCAACGCTGACTAGCACAGCCTAGCCTAGCGCCACAGGGATATCATATAATATAATTTCATGAAATCACAAGTCCAATACAGCAAATGAAAGATAAACATCTTGTGAATCCAGCCAACATGTCCGATTTTTAAAATGTTTTACAGCAAAAACACAACATATATTTATGTTAGCTCACCACAATAGCCCAAAACACAACGCCATTTTTTCACAGTGAAAAAAACCACAAATCGAGATAAAATGCATCACTAACCTTTGAACATGTTATACAATACATTTATGTTTTGTTCGAAAATTTGCATATTTATAGCTATAAATCGTGGTTCTACATTGCCGCCATGGTCACAAATGGCACCAAAATGTCCGGAGAAATTTTAGACAGCCACGTATTCTAACAGAAAATCTCATCATAAACTTTGCTGAAAAATATATGTTGCATATTTAATTAAATATACACTGGTTCTTAATGCAACCGCTGTGTTAGATTTAAAAAATAACTTTAGTACAAAGCACAGCATGCAATAGTCTGAGACAGCACTCAGCCATTCTCCGCCATGTTGGAGTCCAAAGAGTCCACAAAAATACGAAATAACATCATAAATATTCCCTTACCTCTGATGAACTTTCATCAGAATGTAGTGCCAGGAATCCTAGTTCCACAATAAATCGTTGTTTTGTTTTAGAATGTCCATTTCTTCTGTCGAATTAGCAACTTTGGCTAGCATGGTGGAGCTCACGTGTCCATGAAGATTTTACGCATGAACGAAAAATTCAAAAAGTCATAATAAAAGTCGAATAAACTGGTCAAACTCAGTTGAGAATCCATCTTTAGGATGTGTTTCACAAATATATCCAATAACGTCCCAGACGGAGCATTTTTTCGTGTCTACCTAACGCATTGCAGACAACGATATGACAAAAGTGCATAGCCAAGTACTACCAATATGGCTGACCTCTCACTCAAACGACTCTCATCCGGTCCCAGGGAAGGCTAGACACGTCATTCCACGTTCTACTGCTTGTTGACATCTAGTGGAAGGCGTATGAAGTGCATACAGATCCATAAATACAAGACAATTGAATAGGCAATGCCTTTCACAGAGACCCATTTCAGAATTTTCACTTCCTATTTGGAAGTTTGCCTGCCAAATGAGTTCTATTTTACTCACAGATATAATTCAAACAGTTTTAGAAACTTCAGAGTGTTTTCTACTCAATAGTAATAATAATATGCATATCATATGATCTAGGACAGAGTACGAGGCCGTTTAAATTGGGCACAATTTTATCCAGAAGTGAAAAGGGCGCCCCCTATTTCCAAGAGGTTAACTGAAACAGTTTTGTGAAGAGGAATGATCCAAAATTCCACCTGACCGTTGCACAGGTCTGATCTGCAACTATAGAAAATGTTTGGTTGAGATTGTTGCCAAAGTAGGGTTAACCAGGGGTTCACATACTTTTTCTACCCTGCACTCTGATTTTTTACCCGGTGTGTTCAATAAAGACATAAAATCGTATAATTGTTTGTGTGTTATTAGTTTAAGTAGACTGTGTTTGTCTATTGTTGTGATCTAGATTATAGATCAAATTTGATGACCAATATATGCAGAAATCCAGGTATTTCCAAAGGGTTCACATACTTTTTCTTGCATCTACAATACTTTACTGAGAAACGGTAGCCACAGGATCACAGTACACTTGCAAAAAAACAACAAACACTAAGTCTCAAATTCACTCAGGAAACAAACGTACAAGGTAAACAGAAAACACACCTCTTTTAACAGGGAAATCATAAAGAGTAAATTGGACACACCTGGGTGTCGTTAATGTCCCTAGGACAGTCTCTGCCGCCCTCTAGTGACAGGTGGAAACCATGACAGTACTAGCTTTAGAGTAAAATAAATTGTAATTAATAGTTTACAGAAAATCATCAACCATAAACATATCTCTAATTACATAGCTCATACAATTGTTCAGTAAACCAGTATTGTCACCTACCAATTACAATGGCTCAGTGCATTTTTATCTATCAGCATTCTTTTTAACTTGACACTATGAATACAATGACAAAACCCTTTTAATAGGGTGTCAAATCAAAAAAGAAATCAACAATAGGTGAAATAATATGGTGGTTGTGTAGATACTCCTCTGAAAACCAATGGTCCAAACCTCATGTCTCTATCATAATCCGTTCAAAAGTTTTGGGAGTTTTTACCCTTGTAGGATGGCCAGAATTAGGGTGACTAAATCAATGGAGAATAGCATTGCGTTAGCTAGGCTGGATACTGTGCGAGAATTAAGGTTAACTGACAGACAGACCGTTGAACTCATCTTTCTTCTCGAATCCAGAGGACTTAAAGCAATATAGAGGTAAGATACATTTCAATTTTGAGACAAGACATGACATGTAGTATTTTCATATTAATGCGCAATTCATGTTATTTTTCGAAGATATCTCACAAAAATAAGCATATCTCTGTGCAAAGTCAATGGAGCTCTGTGCGTACCACAAGCTTTTTATTTTCAAAGCGTTTTACATTTAACTCAGCTCGTGTCATGTTACTTTTGCTATTTGCGACCCGCGGAAACAAATTTGCAGACGGCTACCACAACATGTAAAATCCTCAAAAGTCATTGTGAGAAAGTGGAACCCCTCTGTCAACAGAGCTCGGTGCTTATTTGCGGATGTATTAGGTTACGAAATCTGACTTTTTGATATAATGTTAATGATATGTTAGAGAAGGACCCCAATGAAAGATTCGGAACATGACAAATCGTATTTTGCTTGGTAAAATGTATTTTAAAACAAAAGGAAGTGATATTTCCCTACTTTTGATCTTTTAAAATGCATCACGTAGTACTCTATTTATATATATTTAAAAAAAAAAGTAAAACATGCATGAGCATGAACAATTTCATATGAAGTGCTCTATATTACAACAACAATATTTATCTAGTTCACCCAAACATCATACTGTTACCATGGTTACCCCATGGTTATTCAGCCTGAAAGAAGAAAAAAGACGCAAGAGTAAAAAACTCCCAATAGTCTCTACAAGCCAGAATGTTGAATAAAATGATATTTAAACTTACTTTACTGGTTATCTGTGCTGTTGGTCCTTTTAACAGTAAGAAGTGGAGATAAGGTATCCACAGAATACTGTTGTTTATCTGACTTTTTGCGGTAGGATCTGTCGCTTGCACACAAGACACACAAATAAAAAAGACAGAATTAAATGGGCTGTTCAAAGCAGGAGTTCAGGGTTCTGTTTTTTTTAAGAACTTATTGTTTGATATCCAATATCACCTGTATTCTGCCAGCAGTATTGTCAAGATTGGTTGACTTTCTGTTTCTTGGACATATTGGTGTCACGTCTAAATCTAATATGTTTTTCTGATCTCATGGCATCATCAGTGACATTGTTCATACCAGTACAGTAATCACGTTCTAAATGCCCCCTTGCTGGATCTTCCTATGATGGAAATAGGGATCACAGGTGTTGGGCCACAATCAGCTTAAGTGGGTTGAACCAGTGAACCGGTGAACTAGCCCTGTCACCTACAAATTCCTCTCTGAACTGACATTGCATTTCTTCCAGGGACGATAAATGAAACTTTAACCATGACTGGTGAACTGTAAAAGAATATGAATAAATGTCGACTACAACCGTGGGCTGAAGAAGTGCAGCATAAAACTCGATCTCATGTTTAGGGTTGGACTATATATAAATTATTCATATTCCCAGGGTGTACTGGAATCTCACGAGGCCTTTTCAATTACGGGGAGGGGTCGTCCTTTAAGCAAGGCTCTGCAATGTTTATAAATGTAAGGCCTGTAGTCAGCCCTCTGTTTATGGGAGAAAACATTCAGTCCATCTTATAACATCGATGTCTGAGTGCCTTTGCCCTTTACACGTATCACACATTTTAGTAGATTGGCAGGTAGCCTAGCGGTTAAGAGCTTTGGGCCAGTAACCTAAAGGTTGCTTTTCAAATCCCTGAGACGACTAGGTAAAATATCTGGCGATGTGCCCTTGAGCAAGGCACTAAACTCTAATTGCTTCTGTAAGTCACTCTGGATACGTGTGTCTGCTAAATGACTAAAATGTACAGAGTTGATCGGCATGTAGAATAGAGTATGAAGAGTAATCCTGCTACACAGTATTTTGGCATCTATTTTCGTATTCAACATCTGCCCTCTGCGTTTCCACAAAATGCATTAGAGTGGTATCACAAAGTGGATGTATGGAGAACCAATTAAATCAATGGAAATCCGTACACATGCATAGGAGTAGTGCACAATAATTTATACTTACAGGCCATGTTGCTATTTTAATTTGCCAATATAAATAGAATATACACCCCTTGTAGATGTCAATCCAAAACCGTGCGTGTTTTTTCATTTTTCAGGCTGCTAAATTAAAAAAACATTAAGCACGTGCGCTAGTAAGCGATGCCCCCTCAAGTGCATGATGCAGTCTGGGATTTTGCCTGTGACGTTCGTTCAGGTGAAGATGCTGAAGCTGACTGGGAACAACATCTGGTGAAGGCGCCGGTTCTACCAACAAGTAGCTATTACTCCTCTGCCGGAAGAGTGTATACATTTTTATTTTTATGTATTACATTTTTTTTATAATTCTGTCCCAGAATAAAACTAAAATTATCTGCTTGAAGGTAATTGTCTCTTTTATACGTGTACATGATTTTTGTTGGTAAAAGGCAGGAACTTGGCGTTGCTAGCTGACTTATTCATGCTACTTTACTAGCAACTGGCAAGCTGTATTACATACAGCTCTCGGCATTACATCCAAGGGGAAAACAAATTTTACTGAGTTACAGTTCATGTAAGAAAATCAGACAATTTAAATAACTTTATTATACCTTAATCTATGGATTTCACATGACTGGGAATACATACATGCATCTGTTGGTCATAGATACCTTAAAATAAAAGGTATTGCAGAAATATGAGGTGATGGCGGTGGATAAATGGTACGACAATGGGCCTCTGGATTTCGTCACGGTATCACTGTGCATTCAAATTTCTACCGATAAAATGCAATTGTATTCGTTGTCCGTAGCTAATGCCTGCCCATACCATAACCTCACCGCCACCAACCGCTCTCCTACACGACGCCATACACGTGGTCTCCGAGTTGTGAGGTGGACATTCCTGCAGTCAGCATTACAATTGCACACTGTGTGGCACTGTGGTGTGAAAAAACTGCACATTTTAGAATGGCCTTTTATTGTCCCCAGCACAAGGTGCACCTGTTTTAATGATCATGCTGTTTAATCAGCTTCTTGATATGCCACACCTGTCAGGTGGATGGATAATCTTGGCAAAAGAGAAATGTTCATTAACAGCAATGTAAACAAATGTATGCACATTTTTGAGAAATATAATTTTTTTGGTATGGAACATTTTATTTCAGCTCATGAAACATGGGACCAACACTTTACATGTTGAGTTTATGTTTTTGTTCAGTGTATATTTTCTAAGCTATCCATCTGATTGATAAAGTTGATAAAAATGTTTCTGGAAAATTAAAACAATATATTTGCTAGCTATATTACTGACTGTTGTGAACACTTTTTGTCAAACTACTCCCAGCTAGCACAGTGGATCTGGGCCGAATCCGGCTGAGAGTCGGGACACTCGGCTGAGAGACAAACTCGGCCAACGTCATGTGGCCCGTGTCTGGGCCATCTTAGGCAGTATTACTTATAGCTAGGATGCGGGGATTGAGCTTGGGTCAATTCCTGTGAGAGTTATCTGGCCCAAATGTATTACTTGGGGCTCGGAACGATTCCGGTGTGATTTATCTGGCCCAAATGATTTGGGTCTCGGGCCGATTGGGACTACTCTCTGGCAGATGATTACACGAGCTGCTTTATGTAATAAACATTTCATAATTTATTTATTTTTCCATATTTTCTTATTGTTTCTGTGATCAAAAAATTAAATAAATATTTAAATTAAATTCTTTAAGAGTCCTGTTTAAGTTGTATTTTAGTATTTTGATACTTTGGGCAAGGCAATTGATAAGCATTAAAAACTTTGCGGCTGGAGCCTCCTGAGTGGCGCAGCGGTCTGAGACACTGCATCACTGCAGATGCTAGTTCGATACCCGTGCCGGCCGCGACCGGGAGACCCATGAGAAGACCACAATTGGCCCAGTGTCGTCTGAGTTAGGGGAGGGTTTGGCTGGCCGGGATGTCCTTGTCCCATCACACTGTAGCGACTCCTGTGGAGGGCCAGGCACATGCACGCTGACACGGTCACCAGGTGTACGGTGTTCCCTCAGACAGATACTTTTGGGCGTGGATGGGTATCATTAGTATGAATAAAATGTATAATAGTAATATTTAAAATGACTAAATCGGGTAATTTTGTATACATTTATTTAAATTTGCATCGGACCGCTTCTCGGGGGATTCTGATAACATGCCGGCAAAGTCGACTGAATTCCGGGAGATGGAAACGGCCGATTCTGGGCAGTCAATCATTTTGATTCCGGGCCGAGACCGACACCGAGCCGATTCAATCAGTTCCGGCCCTCTGGGCCAATTAATCATTGCTAGCTGGGCTTTGTTCCGCTGCCTATTTATTGATGCACTGCTGACTGAAAAAGTTGTTGTTTTGGTATAATTTGGCTGAATAGGCTTGTGCACATTTACATTAGTGTTTCATTAGGTAACTAAGTTACTGACTGACTAGACTAATTCTTATTCATGTTTTTGGTGTTGTTTCATTTCAGATGAAGAGGGAGTTAGATCACCAGAAAAGCAGCATGCAGACAGACCAAGGCTCCTATTCACAAAGCATCTCAGAGTAGGAGTACTGATTTAGGATCAGTTTAGCCTTTTATATCACAATGAATTATTTCATTGACAAGGGGGTTCTGGTACTAGATCTTTATTACTACTCTGAAGACACTTTGTGAATACGAACCCAGGAAGAAAGCTGTTGCCAAATACAAGACCATGGAGGTATTGCAGTCGATGCTTATGTATATGAATTTCTATATATCAATGACACTAACAAAAGGGTTGAATTGTGCAGAAACACGTGCAGTGAACATGAATTTGGTGATGAAAGGTACATTATGCATTTATTGTCATGTCCCTATCTGGCCACTGCGTGCTGTGACATGGGCTTGAAGGGTGACACACATCATCTTCAAGCTTCCTGACTGAATACTAGGGTCTTCAGTCGTTCCAGAAGCAACGGCCTTACCTGGGAGTACAGCAACAGTCTCTCTGTCTCACAGCCGTTCTGTCAACATGTATTGTATGTAACCACTCAAATTCATACAAACTGCAATGGACACAAGCACCGACTTACTGTATATTCACTTTGTCCTATTCTTTAATCTTGTCTGGGATATATATTTTAGTTGAGACACCTGTGTGATATACATTAATACAAATATATTCACTCTGGACATGAGACTTGTATTAGTGCATTTGTCTTGATGTTTAAGTTATCACAGAAGTTAGCAAACATTTTAAAACCAACATGACAAACATGCTTTGAAAAAGTTATGGTTTTGTAATCTTACAATAAAAAAATGAAAATTAGTAGTTTAAACAAAACTTTATTGCATTTGGTCATCCCCAAAATGTGGCCATTGAAAGTGTGCGGATAGCTGACAAAAGGGTGTTAGTTTTTTTTATGTGCTGCTCTAGAGTTCCATAGCCCAGCAGACTCCCCTATAGGAAAGGGGGAGGGACATATGTCAGTTTTTATAAAAGTCTGGGAGACTTTTACGGGGAGGATAGAGCATGAATTTTGGAGTACAGTAAATCCTATCCAACCATTGGCCTTGGATAATATGCTAGCATCACACAAGCAGACTGCTAGTGCAACAAGTATTCTATTATGAGTGGCGCATACTTGTCTGTGCTCTGGAGAGATCACAGGTAATCAGTCAGAAGACTCTGAAGGTCCTTGGACCAGTCCGTCTCTGTAGCACCTGGAGAGAGATGGATAGAGGTAGTGAGTGTGCTTGAAAGAGAGAGCATTCACTCCTGACCTACCACTGGTCCAGGGCCTCCTGCCTAACCCTCTTATTGCAGTTTATCTGACAGGGAGTTACTCCAGGAGTAGACCGTTGTATGGTGCATAAGGCTTCTCCATATCTTATATGAGTGTAGTATTAGCTCTTGAATGGTATAATGCAATGTAAAGGAAAATTCTTTCCAAGATGGCATAGCAGTTCAGACGTAATTTTGTCCTCGTATTGTCGTGTCCTGTATATATATATATACACTGCTCAAAAAAATAAAGGGAACACTTAAACAACACAATGTAACTCCAAGTCAATCACACTTCTGTGAAATCAAACTGTCCACTTAGGAAGCAACACTGATTGACAATACATTTCACATGCTGTTGTGCAAATGGAATAGACAAAAGGTGGAAATTATAGGCAATTAGTAAGACACCCCCCAAAAAGGAATGGTTCTGCAGGTGGTGACCACACACCACTTCTCAGTTCCTATGCTTCCTGGCTGATGTTTTGGTCACTTTTGAATGCTGGCGGTGCTTTCACTCTAGCGGTAGCATGAGACGGAGTCTACAACCCACACAAGTGGCTCAGGTAGTGCAGCTCATCCAGGATGGCACATCAATGCGAGTTGTGGCAAAAAGGTTTGCTGTGTCTGTTAGCGTAGTGTCCAGAGCATGGAGGCGCTACCAGGAGACAGGCCAGTACATCAGGAGACGTGGAGGAGGCCGTAGGAGGGCAACAACCCAGCAGCAGGACCGCTACCTCCGCCTTTGTGCAAGGAGGTGCACTGCCAGAGCCCTGCAAAATGTCCTCCAGCAGACCTCCAGCAGGCCACAAATGTGCATCTTGAATAAGCATGCCCCATTCAAGAAATTTAGAACCAGGAACAGATAAAGCCCTTGGTTCTCTCCTGACCTGACTGGCCTTAACCTACAGAAAAACATCCTATGGCGTTCTGCATTAGCATCGAACAGCCCCCGTGATATGCAACTTTTCAGGGAAGCTAGAAACCAATATACACAGGCATTTAGAAAAGCCAAGGCTAGCTTTTTCAAGCAGAAATTTGCTTCCTGCAACACAAACTCAAAAAAGTTCTGGGAAACTGTAAAGTCCATGGAGAATAAGAACACCTCCTCCCAGCTTCCAACTGCACTGAAGATAGGAAACACTGTCACCACCGACAAATCCACTATAATTGAGAATTTCAATAAGCATTTTTCTACGGCTGGCCATGTTTTCCACCTGGCTACCCCTACCCCGGTCAACAGCACTGCCCTCCCCTCTGCTACCCGCCCACGCCTTCCCCATTTCGCTTTCTCCCAAATACAGTCAGCTGATGTTCTGAAAGAGCTGCAAAATCTGGACCCTTACAAATCAGCCGGGCTAGATAATCTGGACCCTTTCTTTCTAAAACTATCTGCTGAAATTGTTGCCACCCCTATTACTAGCCTTTTCAACCTCTCTATCGTGTCGTCTGAGATTCCCAAAGATTGGAAAGCAGCTGCGGTTATCCAACTCTTCAAAGGGGGGGACACTCTTGACCCAAACAGCTACAGACCTATATCTATTATACCCTGCCTTTCTAAGGTCTTCGAAAGGCAAGTCAACAAACAGATTTACCGACCATTTCGAATCCCACCATACCTTCTCCGCTATGCAATCTGGTTTCAGAGCTGGTCATGGGTGCACCTCAGCCAGGCTCAAGGTCATAAACGATATCGTAACCGCCATCGATAGGAAACAATACTGTGCAGCCGTTTTCATTGACCTGGCCAATGCTTTTGACTCTGTCAATCACCACATCCTCATCGGCAGACTCGACAGCCTTGGTTTCTCTAATGATTGCCTCGCCTGGTTCACCAACTACTTCTCTGATCGAGTTCAGTGTGTCAAATCGGAGGGTCTGTTGTCCGGACCTCAGGCAGTCTCTATGGGGGTGCCACAGGGTTCAATGATGTCGCTCTTGCTGCTGGTGAGTCTCTGATCCACCTCTACGCAGACAACACTATTCTGTATACTTCTGGCCCTTCTTTTGACACTGTGTTAACAACCCTCCAGGCGAGCTTCAATGTCATACAACTCTCCTTCCGTGGCCTCCAATTGCTCTTAAATACAAGTAAAACTAAATGCATGCTCTTCAACCGATCGCTGCCTGCACCTGCCCGCCTGTCCAACATCACTACTCTGGACGGCTCTGACATAGAATATGTGGACAACTACAAATACCTAGGTGTCTGGTTAGACTGTAAACTCTCCTTCCAGACTCACATCAAACATCTCCAATCCAAAGTTAAATCTAGAATTGGCTTCCTATTCCGCAACAAAGCATCCTTCACTCATGCTGCCAAATATACCCTTGTAAAACTGACCATCCTACCAATCCTCGACTTCGGTGATGTCATTTACAAAATAGCCTCCAAAACCCTACTCAATAAATTGGATGTAGTCTATCACAGTGCCATCCGTTTTGTCACCAAAACCCCATATACTACCCACCACTGCGACCTGTACACTCTCGTTGGCTGGCCCTCGCTTCATACTCGTCGCCAAACCCACTGGCTCCAGGTCATCTACAAAACCCTGCTAGGTAAAGTCCCCCCTTATCTCAGCTCGCTGGTCACCATAGCAGCACCTACCTGTAGCACACGCTCCAGCAGGTATATCTCTCTGGTCACCCCCAAAACCAATTATTCCTTTGGCCGCCTCTCCTTCCTGTTCTCTGCTGCCAATGACTGGAACGAACTACAAAAATCTCTGAAACTGGAAAAACTTATCTCCCTCACTAGCTTTAAGCACCAGCTGTCAGAGCAGCTCATAGATTACTGCACCTGTACATAGCCCATCTATAATTTAGCCCAAACAACTACCTCTTTACCTACTGTATTTATTTATTTATTTATTTTGCTCCCTTGCACCCCATTATTTCTATCTCTACTTTGCACTTTCTTCCACTGCAAACCAACCATTCCAGTGTTTTTTACTTGCAATATTGTATTTACTCCGCCACCATGGCCTTTTTTATATTTTTATTTATATATATATTTTGTTTGCCTTCACCTCCCTTATCTCACCTCACTTGCTCACATTGTATATAGGCTTATTTTTCACTGTATTATTGACTGTATGTTTGTTTTACTCCATGTGTAACTATGTGTTGTTGTATGTGTCGAACTGCTTTGCTTTATCTTGGCCAGGTCGCAATTGTAAATGAGAACGTGTTCTCAATTTGCCTACCTGGTTAAATAAAGGTGAAATAAAAAAAAAATAAAAAAAAATATATATCATGACTTACTGACAAGAAGTGCTCCATGTTACTGCTGACAGTCATACATCCTGCCTATTACTACAATTTATTTTCTTAAAAACCTAAGCATAACCTAACCACACTGAACCTAATACCTAACCTTAAACCTTAAATTATGACCAAAAAGCTAAAGTTTGTTTCATGATTTTTTACGATCTGGCCAATTATGACTTTGAGACTGTGGTAACTAGTGGAAAAAACAGCCCTGATAAAAAAATATGCACACCATTTTGTGAGAATGGTTATGACAAATGACATGGCATTTATGTGAATTTATAGGCGTTAGCTTGTGAGATAGCTAATTATTATTTAAAAAAATGTTTACCTTTATTTAACTAGGCAAGTCAGTTAAAACTTCTTATGGCTGCAATCCCGTTAACGGGATCGATATGACAACAGCCAGTGAAAGTGCAGGGCGCAAAATTCAAACAACAGAAAATCTCATAATTAAAATTCCTCAAACATACATGTATCTTATACCATTTTAAAGGTAATCTTGTTGTTAATCCCACCAAAGTGTCCGATTTCAAATAGGCTTTACAGCGAAAGCACCACAAACGATTATGTTAGGTCACTGCAAAATCACAGAAAAACACAGCCATTTTTCCAGCCAAAGACAGGAGTCACAAAAAGCAGAAATAGAAATAAAATGAATCACTAACCTTTGATGATCTTCATCAGATGACACTCATAGGACGTCATGTTACACAATACATATATGTTTTGATCGATAAAGTTAATATTTATATCCAAAAACCTCAGTTTACATTGGCGCCATGTTCAGAAATGGCTCCAAAATAGCCAGAGAAATTGCAGAGAGCCACGTCAAATAACATAAATACTCATCATAAACTTTGATGAAAGATACATGTTTTACATAGAATTAATGATACACTTGTTCTTAATGCAACTGTTGTGTCAGATTTCAAAAAGCTTTACGGCAAAAGCACAATATTCAATAATCTGAGAACAGCGTTCAGCCACAAAAGGAAGCCATACAGTTACCCGCCAAATTGTGCAGTCAACAAAACTCATAAAAAGCATTATAAATGTTCACTTACCTTTGCGGATCTTCGTCGGAATGCACTCCCAGGACTCCCACTTCCACAATAAATGTTTGTTTTGTTCGGTAATGTCCATCATTTATGTCCAAATAGCTATTTCTGTTAGCGTGTTTGGTAAACAAATCCAAAGTCAGGAAGCGCGTTCACTAAAAGCAGACGAAATGTCAAAAAGTTCCGTAACAGTCAGTAGAAACATGTCAAACGATGTATTGAATCAATCTTTAGAATGTTTTTAACATAAATCTTCAGTAATGTTCCAACTGGAGAATTCCATTGACTTCAGATGTGCGATGGAACAGAGCTCCCTCTCATGTGAACGCGCATGGTCAGAGCATGGTCAGGTCATGATAGACCTGACTAATTCCTGTCTCCTTCGGTCCCACTTCACAGTAGAGGCATCAGACAAGGTTCTACAGACTGTTGACATCTAGTGGAAGCCGTAGGAAGTGCAAACAGATCCATATCCCACTGTGTATTCCATAGGGGCTGGGTTGAAAATCGACCAACCTCAGATTTCCCACTTCCTGTTTGGATATCTTCTCAGGTTTTTGCCTGCCACATGAGTTCTGTTATACCCACAGACATCATTCAAACAGTTTTAGAAACTTCAGAGTGTTTTCTACCCAATACTAATAATAATATGCAGATATTAGCAACTGGGGCCGAGAGGCAGGCAGTTTACTATGGGAACCCCTGGGCACCTTTCATCCAAGCTACTCAATACTGCCCCTGCAGCCATAAGAAGAACACATTTTTATTTATAATGACTGCCAATTGTGCGCCACCCTATGCGACTCCCAATCACAGCAAGATGTGATACAGCCTGGAATTGAACCAGGGTATGTAGTGAGACCTCTTGCACTGAGCTGCAGTGCCTTAGACCGCTGCACCACTCAGGAAACCAAAATGTGAGCCAGCTAACCAACATGCATTGTTTCTGACATGCCACAATCCTGCTTGCTTTACATCTAACAGATATTTAGCTGCTACTGTAGATAGTTAGAAAACAATGGTTTATGATAATTGCAGTTAGTTCATTATCTAGCTAGCTAATGAGCTGGCTAAGTGTAAAATGCAGCTAAATAGCTAGCTAACCAACTAGACAGTTATCAAAGACACTCACATGGTAATTTACCATATTTTTCTGACCAACTAGACATTACGACTCCTTCTTGCCTACTCCCGTCTATAGGTCTTCATCTAGGTTCAAAATAATATGGCTATAGTCCGGTGCTTCATTTTCAAAAGAAAGAATCGCACACTACCATCTAGTGTAGCTAATGGCTCAGTGTTCCAAAAGCATTCACTTGAGTCTACTTCAAGTCTGGACAATGTTCTATTTAATATTTTTAGCGTGCAGCCCAGAAGTATGTATACAATCGATTATATCTTCAATATACAATGTTGGAATGAAAAACAAAGTGACATATCAGATTCATACATATCTGCACGACTCATTATTGTTGGTAGGGTTTAATGTGAAACATGGGCTTTAAAAAGAGGTGCAATAACAGGAGGGTACCTTACTTTTCAATGACCTGCTCCAAGTATATAGGTGAAATTACTTCAAATGTAGTGTAAAAGATTAACTTTACGTTGTCCCCTCGCCCCAACACGGGCGCGAACCAGGGAACCTCTGCACACATCAACAACGGTTGCCCACGAAGCATCGTTACCCATCGCTCCACAAAGGCCGCGGCCCTTGCAGGGCAAGGGGCAACCCTACTTAATGTCTCAGAGCAAGTGACGTAACTGATTGAAATGCTACTAGCGCGCACCCGCTAACTAGCTAGCCATTTCACATCCGTTACACTCACCCCCCTTTCAACCTCCTCCTTTTCCGCAGCAACCAGTGATCCGGGTCAACAGCATCAATGTAACAGTATAACTTTACGTCGTCCCCTCGCCCCGACACGGGCGCAAACCAGGGAACCTCTGCACACATCAACAACGGTTGCCCACGAAGCATCGTTACCCATCGCTCCACAAAGGCCGCGGCCCTTGCAGAGCAAGGGGCAACCCTACTTAATGTCTCAGAGCAAGTGACGTAACTGATTGAAATGCTACTAGCGCGCACCCGCTAACTAGCTAGCCATTTCACATCCGTTACACTAGCATTTGAAATGATTTGCATGTACATTATGTAATTATGGGTTATGAAATGCATACTTTTGAGGAACAATCATTCCTTGGTCTAACCATTACATCAAATTAAAGTGCAAGTCCCTCCCTTCCTTTAGAAAAAGTCTTCTAGACTGACAAATCAAGAAAGACGCATTCAGTACTAGAGGTGCATGGTCAGAATGAACTCAAGTAGGCCCGAGGTGACATTTAACCTGTACCTGTATGATGGGATGATAATGTGCATCCAATCAGGGACGTCCAAGTAGAGTCACTTAGCGACACATCAATTGCTCCCTCCACTGCAAACGTCATTACATTTGCTGTCTGTGTGTCAGCACTGATTCAAAGGGCTGGCTCCAGCCTCTGTCTAGTCCAGTGTATTAACCAGTCATAGCATTCATTTGGCTTTAGGGAAGAAAAAGGGATGTCACATAGACAGAGTGGAGTATAATGGAGTTGATCATTAGGTTTTTTGATATGTCTGATTGTCAAATAGCAAGAAAATGTTGTATTTGTTGTACAACATTTGTGCTTCTGGCTTCTGTTGACTTAGTCCGTTTGCCTTTTTGTTATTGAATTTTTGGTCTTTATCATGCGATGGCAGGGGAGTTCATGATGCTTTTATCCATTTGTGAGATATGACTGGGTGCCAGTTAGAGGAAATGTGGGGTGGATGAAGCCTTCTTCATTCCAATGGCCAGTCTGGTTTGTTGCACTTTCTCTCTCCTAGATCTATTGTCTCTCAGTCAGTCCAAGGCTCAGCTTCTCTGTCAAATATACTCCAGCTTGACCATATTGTTGGGGAATATCATTTCAACATTGCCTTGAGTGAAAGACATGGTTTTGCATAATAGTGAAGCAGGGACTGAAACAATTATATTACGGTTGTCTTATCAGAATTTTAAACAGCTTGACTATTTCATTTAGGATTTTGATGACTGACTTAGAAAAATGAAAATGTACTATTGATAACGAGTATAAAATGAATGTGTCTGTAACGGCTGTCCAATTCCTCCTCCTCGGATGAGGAGAAGGAGTAAGGGTCGGACCAAAACGCAGCGTTGTATGAAGACAAAATTGATATTTATTATAGACAAGACGAACACGAAAAAAACTCTTTAACAAACTACAAAACAATAAACGACGTAGACAGACCTGAACTTGAGAACTTACAAAGACACAAAGAACGCACGAACAGGAAAGACTAGCCAAACGAACGAACAAACAAACGAAACAGTCCCGTGTGGTGCAACAGACACAGACACAGGAACAATCACCCACAAACAAAAAGTGAGAACAGCCTACCTTAATATGGTTCTCAATCAGAGGAAACGTCAAACACCTGCCTCTAATTGAGAACCATATCAGGCAACACATTTAACCCAACATAGAAACACATAACATAGAATGCCCACCCCAACTCACGCCTTGACCAACTAAACACATACAAAAACAAGGAAAACAGGTCAGGAACGTGACAGTGTCACAGAAGCAGTGCTGTGAGTATGAATGAATTTGGTGAAAATACATCTGTCTTTAAGTTAGTGTTTTGACAAGTAAACGCAAAAAGCCCGCACAGAAATCTAGTATCTATTGAACTGTTTTGTAGTAACAATTAGACTGGGTTGTAAGAGTTTACTGCATGTCTAACAATGTTGTAAATGCATTTGCTTTGATCAAATAGTTGCTTTCAAAGTAACACTGATTTTCCTATGAAAAATTGTAACTCTTGACTACTAGCAGTGAATGCCTTTGTAATTATAAATAAATCAAAGACCAGACTGCAATCAGCAGTAATTGTGGTATAGATTGCAACTTGCCTCCAATTGCTGCCCCTTAGAGAAGAAAAGAGGAATACAGACTTCTTGAAATGTACTTTTGAGAGAATATGGAGATTGCAGCCTTTGATAATTCCATTTGGGAAGAAAAACTGAAAATCTAATCAGACTCTCTCTGGCAGCGCTACACAGCTGTGTTGGTACAGGTGGCCAGATCCTGCTATGATCAGCTAAAATATGCAGCATTGGGAATCATCCACAAGTACACAAGCCACACGTCCTACTGAGTGAGCATAATGAAAAAATAACCATGTGTTGTCACATTCAACATGATAGACTTTTCCCAGCTGTCAAAAATCGCTGCAACGACGTCATTTCAACCAGATTTCAACCAAATGGTTGTTATGATGTTTATTGACATGTTACATCATTATATTGCACATACTTCAGAAAGTATTCATAACTCTTGACTTTTTCCACATTTTGTTGTGTCACTGGCCTACACACAATAGCCCATAATGTCAAGGTGGAATTATGTTTTTATATTTTTGTTTTTATACAAATTAAATAAAAAATTAAAAGCTGAAGCCTAAGTAAGTTCAGGAGTAAAAATGTGCTTAACAAGTCACATAATAAGTTGCATGGACTCACTCTGTGTGCAATAATAGTGTTTAACATGATTTTTGAATGACTAGCTAATCTCTGTACTGCACAAAACAAAATATTATCTGTAAGGTCCCTCAGTCGAATAGTGAATTTCAAACACAAATTCAACCACAAAGACCAGGGATGTTTTCCAATGCCTCACAAAGAAGGACACCTATTGGTAGATGGGTAAAAAATAAAATAAGCAGATATTGAATATCCCTTTGAGCATGGTGAAGTTATAAATTACACTTTGGATGGTGTATCAATAGACCCAGTCTCTACAAAGATACAAGTGTCCTTCCTAGCTCAGTTGCCGGAGGGGAAGGAAACCACTCAGGGATTTCACCATGAGGACAATGGTGACTTTAAAACAGTTATAGAGTTTAATGCATGTGACAAAAGAAAATTGAGGATGGATCAACAACATTGTAGTTACTCCACAATACTAACCTAAATGACAGTGAAAAGAAGGAAACCTTTACAGAATACAAATATTCTAAAACATGCATCCTGCTTGCAATAAGGCACTAAAGTAAAACTGCAAAAAATGTGACAATGAACTTTTGTCCTGAATACAAAGCATTATGTTTGGGGCAAATCCAACACAACACATTACTGATTACCACTCTTCATATGTTCAAGCATGGTGGTGGCTGCATCATGTTCTGGGTATGCTTGTCATCGGCAAGGACTAGGGATGCTTTTAAGATAAAAATGAATGGAATAGAGCTAAGCACAGACAAAATCCTAGTGGAAAACCTGGTTCAGTCTGCTTTCCAACAAACACTGGGAGACAAATTCCGCTTTCAGCAAAACAATAATCTTAAACACATGGCCAAATATACACTAGAGTTGCTCACCAAGACGACATTGGATGTTCCTGAGTGGCCTAGTTACAGTTTTGATTTGAATCATCTTAAAAATATATGTCAAGACTTGAAAATGGCTGTCTAGCAATGATCAACAACCAACTTGACAGAGCTTGAAAAATAAAAAAATATAATTTGCTAATATTGTACAATCCAGGTGTGCAAAGCTCTTAGAGACGTACCCAGAAAGACTCACAGCTGTAATTTCTGCCAAAGGTGATTCTAACATGTATTGCCTCAGGGGGTTGAGTACTTGTCTAATCAAGATATTTGAGTGTTTTGCCTTTCATGAATTTTTTACAAATGCTAGAATTTTTTATCGACTTTGACATTACAGAGTACTTTGTGTAGATCGTTGACCAAAAATGACAATGAAATCCATTTTAATCCCACTTTGTAACACAACAAAATGTGGAAGAAGTCAGTGGGTGTGAATACTTTCTGAAGTGCAACATTAGTTCTTATTCCCACAACTGTACCGGTATTTGCCTGTCAATGCATAAAAAAACTGTACCATATTAGACCAACGTCTCCCACTAGTCATAGACAATGGGTGCTATTTTTGTTATGCAAGTGCCAAGTGATTCATGCCGCGCCATGCAACCCAACCTGGCCAGGGTCCAAATCCTGGCAGCATGAAGTGACCACCAGTACTCATTCGTACCAGTGTCACAGATACTGTGACTGGGTCAGACAGAGAGCAAACAGTGATGCTGGGTCAGGAGATTGTGGTGTTGTTAGACCTCTAACTACTGTGGCCAACAATTGGCCTGTACCAGACTTAAAAATACTGTCAGTTTGTAAAGGTGTGCTTAGTTTGTAAAAATGACAGCCTTGGGGTTATTTCTTTGTAAAGGACTGCTAGAATGTCAGGGCCATTGAATATACTTGAGAGACTACAAGCTGCAGTGTGTGTCTTTTATAAATATATGCATATTGATGTAGTCTAGGTGGATTTGCCATTCAGTCCCGTATAGACTGAGTGTACAAAACATTAGGAACAACTTCCTACACAGAGATGCTGGCCCATGTTGAATGATGGACCATTCGTGAAAAACCCAACAGCGTTGCAGTTCTTGACACACTCAAACCGGTGTGCTTGGCACCTACTACTATACCCCTAGACCTACTACTATACCCCTATACCACTTAAATATTTTGTCTTGCCCATTCAACTTCTGAATGGCACACATATACAATACATGTCTCAAGGCTTAAAAGTCCTTCTTTAAGAGGCTGTCTCCTCTTCTTCATCTACACTCATTGAAGTGGATTTTACAAGTCACATCAATAAGGGATCAATACTTTTACCTGGATTCACCTGGTCAGTCTATGTCATGGATAGAGTTCCTAATATTTTGTACATTTAAATATGTACCTAGATACTTAATGATTCACCACAAAAAGACTTGAAGTGAATAAATGTCCTTCTTGGTCCTGGCATTAGTGGATGTTGATTTTCTGTGTTTCAGCACTTTGATTTAATTAAAATAATTGATTGTTAAAGAATCTCCTCACCTGGTTTTCCCCTGGCCTAAATCAATTGTTTATTGGGGGGTGAAATGGCAAAAGCAGTGGAGAGTGCCACCCTAATGGGACCTTGGGCATACACTGACTTTGCTGTGCGGAGACTAAGGCTTTAACTCACTCTTAGCAGATTGTGGATTTTCTCCACTGCACTTCCAGAAGTGTGTTTGATTTGCACAACCACATGTCCCTGAGGAAGGGGAGTGACATATGATGTAGAAATCGGCAGACCTGTGGCATGTTTGGTTCAGTACTGACAGTGGACCTAGCTGAGAAGTTATTTGGTGTGAGCAACAAGACTGTGATCCCTAAATGATGTATCATGCAGTAGCAGTGCGTGGGTAAAATAACTGGGGAATCAAGGCCCCCCCCAAAAAACATATTACAACCTATGAGTTGTGATAATTGCGTTGTTTGCTCTATAACCTGTTAGTTCATATGCCTTGCCACCTTGATATATAGGCCTAAGGCCGAGACAATAAGCAGACACAGTGGAAGAATACATTCAACATCACCTTTGTTTCATCACAAAACCAGAGAGAAACCTCTGTGCGGTGAAGTCCACAAAGCATATTGCATATAACGAACAGTTACATGACCTACAGCATGGTCAAGCAAGGTAATGTTTCAGAAATTTTTGGACTACGAAACAACTATTGATTTAGAACCACTGAGAGTTACTGCAAGTCGCAAAGAAAACAGGATCTGCCTCCAGTATTCCAGCACCATTTCAACTTAACTAGCTAGTTAACATTAGCATACTATATCTAGCTACATGTTGAACTTACGTCCTCTCAGGCCAGGGGCACAATGCATGGCTGGATTCAGAATCGCTTTTAGAATCATTGGCCAGTACAGAGAATGAAGAAAACA
This sequence comes from Salvelinus fontinalis, assembly GCF_029448725.1. Lineage (NCBI taxonomy): Eukaryota > Metazoa > Chordata > Actinopteri > Salmoniformes > Salmonidae > Salvelinus > Salvelinus fontinalis. Next base: position 10,156,191 of record NC_074677.1, read on the forward strand.
ACAAGTTCAAATCCCTATCAAATCCCTGACTTACCTAGTTAAATAAAGTAAAGTAAAAAAAGTAAAAGTTTAAAAAAATCTCCATCGTGGCTAATTTAGGAAAGGGGTTATTTTAAATAGCTAGCTAGCCACCAGAGGACAACGACACAACGAAATGCAACAATTCAATTTTTTTCTGTCAATGACGTTTGGCTTCTGATTTGATGTGATTGGTCTGAAGTGAAATCCAAACTGGCTTCCCTTGACACTTTTTTGGGGTGCACCAGGACCTTTAACAGCTGAGATCACTCAGTTTAGCTTAATGCTGATTGGCTATTATTTTATTTTATTTTTTTGTCAAGGGAGGCCAAATGCTCACTGGCTTCCCTTGCATGCAATGCTACTTGCGGCGACAATGTCCTTTTTTACCAGACAGCATCCGATAGATAAGCTACACATACAGAGACAGTGGGGCGCTCTTTCGCTCTCTCGGATGCTTTCTCCGGTGAGATACATTCAGCCTCTTGCGAATTGAAGGAAATTTATGAAACACAGAGAGACGAAAGATAAATTAAACAGTATGAAGAGAATGCCCAAATACACAGACCACGGAGCACACATTTGAGATGTATTGTTGTTGAAGTGCTTATGACTGACATGTGATTACACGGTTTGAAAGAAAGAAAAGCTTGAACACTGTACGAGTGAAATTATTTTTCTCTTGACTTTACAGCCATACTTTCCTTAGAGAGAATGCAGAGTAGACTCTCATACACTGTTGTTGTGGAGGAAACATTCAATAACTAATGTGACAGTCATAGACCTTAGTCAAGACAACTTCCTACGGGGACTTCATTATTCTACCCACCAAATAATAGCTGTAAAATCATTCACTTATGAAAAATAAAAAGCATTTAAAGGCACAATTTGTCATTTTAACTACCTTGCCCTACCACTTTGTTTAATATAAGACACTTGTACAAAGCTTAACTTTTATGGTTTTAATAACTTGGATTCCTCAAAAATCTATGTTTTTATGTCATTAATTGAAACAACCCCAGGACCTTAATGGAGTAAAACATTTCCCTCGAACAATGAAAGACTGTAGTAGGGGTGGAGGATATTGCTGGTTTGTTGTTGTGGCTGTCTGGCACAGTAACTAGCCTTTACGTTGAGATGGAGACAGGAAGACCTATAACTACGATGATAGAAATGTAACAGTCTAGCCATTTTCCTTCTCTGTCTTGTGTCCTTTATCTTTAATCAAATGATGACCTCTTGGCTACTGAAAAGTTCCAGGACCAGTTAATCACAGCTTCGTTCATTAAAATCTGACAAGGATTTCAATGATGAGACCCATTAAATCACATTTTTCATTCCGACTTAGTCCTTTAAAAGGGCAGTACAAGCTGTAGTTGGCTGAAATATAATGTCCCCTTATGTTGACAGCTAACTGCAAAAATCTGCTGATCATTAATGAATTAAAGATTATAGTGACTTACTTACTTTCCATATTAATGTTGGTGAAATTGGTTAGAATGTTGGAGCCATTCTTGTTGCACAAATTGGATAGGAAATTGAACCAGAAGGGTATTATAAGAAGGGTATTATTGTTTTCTGATGAATGCAGATGTAGTGTAATCTACTCAAGTTGTACTTACCTTGAGTAATACTGACATCTGCTGGGACAATATGGAAACAAAAAAAGGAAAACAAGTTAATTGAGATAGTAATGATCTTCATGTTTACAATGACTAGTTTGTGAGGATTGATAGTAAATGTTCCATACAAAACAAATCAATTAATTCATATTCCACTACTTATGTGCTCAAATTTCCCAGCTCCGATTGCAGTTTTTAGCGCTTTTAGGTAAGAAAGCGTTCTCCATATCAGCAGTGGAACTGTTATCAACAAAGAACGGTATTGTACAATAAGATGGAGCTGCTGATATATAAACATAGCAATCATTATTAAGGTGAATTATTCCACATCTCCCTCTTGGTGGAGTGGGAGAGGTTAAAAAGCTCTTTGATTGCTCCCTAAAGCTTATTTCATGTCTGTGCACCTCTGTTGATTTGCATCGCTGCAATTTAGAATTCATTCTGAACTACTGAGACTGTCATCTCTGACCTTAGTTGTTGGCCTGAAAGATGAAAATTGAATGAGTTCATTACTGCTTTGGTTCCCTGAGAGTGTGTGAGTGTGTGTGTGTGTGTGTTTTATCAGGTGCCATTAAGACCCAATTAGATCTAAATTGCTTTCCTGGTGTTTATTACCATTCCGAATACTAATGTGGGTGCCAAAGTATTGGGGCTAAAACATATCTCTGGTGCTCATACGGTGTGACCTTGTCCTTGATTTGCTTGGCCTGTGTCATTACTCATTACACAGGTCAACAAAAATAAGTCAGGAGCTCACTTCCTCACTCCCAATGGCTTCATATGAATCTCTTTGAAATGTAGGCATTGCTTGGTACCCTATTCCCTATACAGTGCACTACTTTTAGCCAGAGCCCTAAAAAATGACATACCCAAATCTAACAGCCTGTAGCTCAGGACCTGAAGCAAGGATATGCATATTTTTGATACCATTTGAAAATAAACACTTTGAAGATTGTGGAATTGTGAAATGAACGTAGGAGAATATAACACATTAGATCTGGTAAAAGATAATACAATTTAAAAAACATGCGTTCCTTTTTTTTTGTACCATCATCTTTGAAATGCAAGAGAAAGGCCATAATGTATTATGCCAGCCCAGGCGCAATTTTGATTTTGGCTAATCGATGGCAGCACTGTATGTGCAAAGTTTTAGACTGATCCAATGAACCAGTGCATATATGTTCTATATGTTGTATCAAGACTGCCCAAATGTGCCTAATTGGTTTATTAATACATTTTCAAGTTCATAATTGTGCACTCTCCTCAAACAATGAGATGGTATTCTTTCACTGTAATAGCTACTGTAAATTGGACAATGCAGTTAGATTAACAATAATTTAAGCTCTCTGCCCATATCAGATATGTCTATGTCCTGGGAAATGTTCATCTTACTTACAACCTCATGCTAATCACATTAGCTTACGTTAGCTTAACCGTCCCGTTAAGGGGGGGGGGGGGCGATCCTGTAGAGGTTTTAAGTACAACGGAGTAAAGCTGGAAACAATTTCCTGTAGAGGTTTTAAGTACAACGGAGAAAAGCTGGAAACAATTTAATAAAGTATAAAACATCTCTGAGATGTTCAAGGCTCATATTTCCTTTGAAAGATCTGATAAAACGTTTTAATGACATTTTCCATTACATTTTTCTTAATTTAGAGAAATAAATAAAATGCCAACGTGTGTCAGTTACACTCAAGGCCTTCTTCATTGAGATGTCATTGTAATGGATGCCACCAATGCGTCATTGCAAAAGCTTTGAGAAGTGTGAAAAAACACAGTAAGAGCGTCATTCTTATTTTTTATTTAAATATATACATCTTCACATTCTAAATCAACTTATATGGTAGCTTAATGACTTTAAATAACTTTTACCATTATGGTAACATTGTGCCACCAGTAGGAGTAGTAACACTAATGATGATAAAACCACTGAAACATTTTTGGTAAATGAGGATTTTCTGAAATGGAGGCCACTAATGCTCAAATCCAAGGTCATCAATCCATTAAAAATGATTTACTGAAGTGATATCATTAATTATTTTGCTCACAATGTTATTTCCCTTCATTTAAATTGAGTAACACCAAATGACACTGAATTTAGACACCAAATTATCTATGGAATTCTCAAATTTATGACATACTAAAAGGGTGTGAAGCTAATTGTCACGCCCTGACCTTAGTTATCTATGTTTTCTTTATTATTTTGGTTAGGTCAGGGTGTGACGAGGGTGGGTATGCTTGTTTTGTATTGTCTAGGGTTTTTTGTATGCCTAGGGGTGTTAGTAACTCTAGGCATATGTATGTCTATGGTGGCCTGAATTGGTTCCAAATCAGAGGCAGCTGTTTATCGTTGTCTCTGATTGGGGATCATATTTAGGTTGCCATTTTCCCTTTTGGTTTTGTGGGTTCTTGATCTATGTTTAGTTGCCTGTCTGCACTATCCATATTAGGTTCACAGTTCGTTTTGTTATTTTGTTCGTTTTGTTCAGTGTTCGTTCTTTAAAAAAGAAGAATATACGCTTACCACGCTGCACCTTGGTCTCCTCCCTGCGACGGCCGTGACACTAAAGCTTTTCTTTAATATAGACCCCTCCCACGATAACAGTTTGCCACTGTAGGGAATGCTCAATATCCTTGTATATCTTTGTAATTAATTATTTTCAAGGAGGTAACACCAATGACATAAAACTGAGGTACACACATTATTCTAGTAAAATAGGTATTTAATCGCCTTCTTTGTTTTTATTGATCTATGCAATATATTTAATACTGTTGTTCACTTTCTAGCATTCAAAATAATAGATACATATCTCTAAATCCCCAAAACATGTCACTACAATGCTACACATCATTACTGGGACAAGCCAATTTGCTTATCCTAAATACTTGAATACAATGCTTAAAGTTTTACAGTATAAAGGACTTGCATTGTGTTTTATCATTCATCAACAGTTCACTATAAACAAAAACATGTATGATGTGCAAGGGTTGGGGAGTAACAGATTACATGTAACGGATTATAAGTAAGGGATTACCAAAAAACTGTAATCCGTTACATTACCAGCAAAAATATTGTAATCAGATTACAGATACTTTTGAAAAACTAGATGATTACTTCGAGGATGACTTTTAAATTCAAAAAGGAGGTTTGCGAGGATAAAAAATCTTTGGCACAAGTTTAAGTATGTTCCAGCAGAGCGAGTCTGACGACAAGTCAGAGAACACTATGATGACACACCAAATGTGTTTGATGGATCGTGGGAAAAGAGCAGGAATAGGCTTTTATAGGCTACAGTCCAAGCTATGTCTTGCAAAGGTACGACTAATGTCGGCATCCAAATATTATCCAACTTGAATAAAAGCCTGGAGGTAAGGATGACAGCAGTGGTGTAGTCTACGGTGATACGGATATCACTTATTATTGTCATCTACATAGCACGTTGATGTGAATCACACTGCTGCTCTCTCATTTAGCTATTTGCACTTTACGGATTGTGGTTGTTGTGGATGGCTGTTCACAAATCTAAATATGCATTTCAAACCAATAATGGTTGATTTCAAAAAGTTTAAGCTGCCTATCAATCATTGTTTTTGAAACCAGTGGACAGCCAGTGAAAAATGCGCTCATGCAACAGCTGCATAGTATGGATCCCAAAGTGGGGCTTTTATTGCCCACTCTAATTCATGCTGATATAAAAATGTAATCCATAGACCTAATGGACACATGTTCAAACTCACACACTTTTGATACACTTAAAGGGGCGATCTGTCGTTGCTACATACATTTTACATTTTCCGTTCTTGACAGACTGTTAAAGTAATGATGGACTGCAGTTTATCTTTTATGTGAGCTGTTCTTGCCATATTATGGACTTGGTATTTTACCAAATATGGCTATCTTCTGTATACCACCGCTACCTTGTCACAACACAACTGATTGGCTGAAACGCAATAAGAAGGGATGAAATTCCACAAATTATCAATGTTCCACAAATTATCAATTTATTTCACCTTTATTTAAAAAGGTGGGCTAGTTGAGAAGAAGTTCTCATTTACAACTGGCCAAAATAAAGCAAAGCAGTGCAAAACAAACAACAACACTGAGTTACACATGGAATAAACAAACATACAGTCAATAATACAATAGAAAAAGTATATATACAGTGTATGCAAATGAGGTAGGATAAGGGAGGTAAGGCAATAAATAGGCCATAGTGGCAAAATAATTAGAATATAGCAAATTAACCACTGGAGCGATAGATGTGCAGAAGATGAGTGTACAAGTAGAGATACTGGTGTGCAAAGGAGCAAAATAAATCAAATAGATAACAGTATGGGGATGAGGTAGATGGATGGGCTAATTACAGATGGGCTATGTACAGGTGCAGTGATCTATCAGCTGCTCTGACAGCTGGTGCTTAAAGCTAGTGAGGGAGATATGAGTCTCCAGCTTCAGTGATTTTTGCAGTTTGTTCCAGTCATTGGCAGCAGAGAACTGGAAAGAAAGGCGGCCGAAGGAGGAATTGGCTTTGGGGGTGACCAGTGAAATATACCTGATGGAGCGCGTGCTACGGGTGGGTGCTGCTATGGTGACCAGTGAGCTGAGATAAGGCGGGGCTTTACCTATCAAACTCTTATAGATGACCTTTGAGCCAGTGGGTTTGGCGACGAATAGGAAGCGAGAGCCAGCCAACGAGAGCATACAGGTCGCAATGGTGGGTAGCATATGGTGCTTTGGTGACAAAACGAATGGCACTGTGATAGACTGCATCCAATTTGCTGAGTAGTGTTGGAGGCTATTTTGTAAATAACATTGCCGAAGTCGAGGATCAGTAGGACAGTCAGTTTTACGAGGGTATGTTTGGCAGCATGAGTAAAGGATGCTTTGTTGCGAAATAGGAAGCTGATTCTAGATTTAATTTTCGATTGGAGATGTGAGTCTGGAAGGAGAGTTTACAGTCTAAACAGACACCTAGGTATTTGTAGTTGTCCACATATTCTAAGTCAGAACTGTCCGGAGTAGTGATGCTGGGTGGGCGGGCAGGTGTGGGCAGCGATCGGTTGAAGAGCATGCATTTAGTTATTAATTTGGTCGTTCTTGAATTGCGGTGGCATTTCCCATCGCTTTCTACTACATATAATAATATGTAGTAGACAGCGATGGGTTAGAAGAAGCCTACCTAACCAACCCATAAAGTAAAATGTAACATCCGTATATGGCTAGCAATGTAAACTTTAACATTGATTTATCGTGCAATAGACGTGGCTCATTTGGTAACATACATTTTTGTCTTCTTCCAATGCTTCTTAAGGGGAAAATAATCTAAAAGTAACTGAATGTAATCAGATTATGTTACTGAGTTTGGGCAATCCAAAAGTTACTTTAGTGATTACAATTTCGGACAGGTAACTAGTAACTGTAACGGATTACATTTAGAAAGTAACCTACCCAGCCCTGATTGATGTGTAACTATTTGTAATTTTTACATGTTTTTCACGGTTGCAAAGGCGAAGGAAATACCACCGCAATTCAAGAACGACCCAATTAATAACTTATAATAAAGTGTTTGAGCTGAGATTTTTATATCAAAGTGTCAGAGCTGATATCTGCTGTTTGGATCAGTCATTCAGTCTCAAGGAGGACAACAAATAAATCAATAATATCTCAGATTGTTGAAATCTGTCAGCTAGACTGGAGAAAAGAATTGGAGATATGACATATTGGCTGTCAACAAGGACATCAATCCAACAAGGCAAAACAAGCACATCAATCAAGTGACTTTAACTTCTGCAGTCTTGAGGGGTGTCATTATTAAAAATGTATAGAACTCCTGAGATGGATTATTACCAGTCAAATATATGGTGTCCATATTAGGACAGCCTCAGTCTCAGCAGTGTATTTAATGCTAGGGTGCTTATTAGTCACCCTAGCATTGCAACAACATATAACAAACTTTGGTTTTGGAGTGTAATGTCCCGTTAAGCTTTTCTACACTGTTTAAAATGTTACTACATGTGTTATTTTCTGATTTTGAATAAGTTGACGGTATCTGAATGTTATATGCTGGCAGCCTGTTACACACTACAGCAAAATACAGATTTAATCAAGTTGTCTATAGAGTGTTGGTGTAGGCAATGGAATAAATCAAATAAAAATAAAATAAAATTGTATTAGTCACATGCGCCCGAATACAACAGGTGTAGAACTTACAGTGAAATGCTTACTTACAAGCCCTTAACCAACAATGCAGTTAAAAAAAAATATGAATAAGAATAAGAAATAAAAGTAACAAGTAATTAAAGAGCAGCAGTAAAATAACAATAGCCAGACTATATACAGGGGGTACCGGTACAGAGTCAATGTGCGGGAGCACCGGTTAGTCGAGGTAATTGAGGTAATAGGTATATGTACTGTAGGTAGAGTTATTAAAGTGCCTATGCATAGATGATAACAACAGAGAGTATCAGTGGTGTAAAGGGAGGGGGGGGGGTGTAGTCTGTCCTATAGTCTATTTTTCAACAAGGCAATTCATTTTTCCCCGGCAAAAAGCCCATCCAGCAACTGAGGTAGCCTGTCTGTATATGATGGTATTTTGATTTCTGTTTCCCATTTCCAGTTTATCACTGTCTGATAAGGTCACCTCATGTCGTCACCCACGGTAACCAACTCCATTTGCTTTGCTGCTAGCTGCCATGCTATTATCCGTATGAAATGTTGTCCAACAGACACAGTACTTACAGATGGATACACACAGTGAAACACACAGTGTTTACTGTTTAGGAATCTAAGCATTCTCCGGGTGCAGCAGTCACTATCTATCTGTCCTTTCAGAAAGTCTCCACTCTGAGCTTCCGGTTTGGTAATCTCCATTCGGTTGTTGTGCTGTTGCTAGTATTTGAACATGATAATCCCACACAATGCTAACTGCTAACCTTTATGGCATTGAAAAAATGAGAATGCAAAAAAACACAACAGTCATTTTGTTCATGTTTTTTAGTTAATATTTTTGTTAGTAGAAAGTACAACACATACAATCATGTTTGCATTTTTATGACATGCCTATGCTTTACAAACACCATCCTGCATTGCTTACATTTTAAGCAATCTTGTGAATGTTATTACTGTGTTTCACATGAAGATCTTACATCCCACCCTGGTCTGTCTCCATGTCTGACCAAGCAGCTGTGGAGTAATGTTATGTAAATCACAGAGCACAAGATTGCCTTCTTCCCCCTCTAACGAGGACCCCATTTTATTTGAATTTCATACCTATCATTTCCACCCTCTCTTTCATCAGTGGGTAACGGCAGTCTGGAACAGCCTAATTGTCTCAAACTGAGCACGGATTAGATTCAGTACTCAAGACCCAACACCATAGCCATCCTCATCGAGTTACTAAAACTAGACAACACAATCATATTGTGAATCTCAAATGGTTGTAGGAGAGTAGAATGGAAATGAAGATGATGTGATTTGGAATGAATATGTGTATATCTCACTTGTTGCTGGAATATGAGGGAATCCTTTGTTTTTAAAGGGATTGGAAAGATAAGGGATGGCAATGGCATGCTTCTTGAAGGCTGGCATCACCCCTAAAGGGAGCACGGCATTCAAATAGCTATGAATGGAATTCCGGGTTTTATATATGCAGTATATACAGTATATATATATATATATATATATATATATATATATATATATATATATATATATATATATATATATATATATATATATATGTGTGCCTGTTCTACATGTTATTTTGGCATTAATACGTGTAACATATCCGTTTGCAAACAATGTAAAACAATTATATACATAAATAATTGAGTTAATAAAGCCGCATACAAACATGGTCTCTTTTTTGCTTTCTTGAGTAAGGCAACTGCAAAATGCAGGTGTTTCAGCCTAGCTCAGTACTTTCTGTGGTGGTGGGACAGCCAGCGGAAAATATGGAGCGTAGGGGTTGGTAATGTTCTCTAGTTGCGCCGGGATTGGCTCAGTGTTTTGTCATGAATGGGGACACCACGTCACCACAAAATCTACGGGGAGAGCTTAAAAGTTCAAGCACCTTGGGTGCTGCCATAGAATTACATTAGAAGTGGCCATTCAAGAAGGCTCAAGGTCATTGGCCACAGATAAAATTACGTTATATCTACAGTAGCTTTGATTGGAGTAATCATGTCAACGTCGTACTTTCAAAATCTTAGCTAGCAAGCTAGCAGTCATTATCATGAATCAAGTTGGCAATCTACTGGCAAATCCTTTTCAATCCTTGTCATATGAAGAGAAATTATAGATAAAACGTATCGGTGCTCATCGGCCATTGGACATAAACATTACACAACAAGTTGCAAATTGCAAATTCAACAATGAGTGGTTTGGAGGAAGCAGTGGCTAACTGCAAGCATTGCAAAGCAATCACTAGTCTGCTATTCAGTGGAGTGGATGTGTGGTCCAAGTCTGGGCTTAAGCGTCTCTTTTCCAAGCTTAAAAGGATAAACATTCAACATTGGCCATGCTGTCAATCCAGCATGACTTCTGCTGCTTTCAAGACAACTGGGAACTCGGAAAAAAATGAGCGCCGACTGGTAAAATAGGTTCAAACTTTCATCCAACTCGGAATTCCAAGTCGGGAACTCGGCCTCTTTCTATAGCTCCGACCAGAAGATCACTGACATCATGATTCAACCTTGTTTTCAGAGTTCCCAGTTGTCTCGAAAGCACCATAAATCCAGAGAATGCCAGACTTTGATGACAAAATTTGCCCACAAGTACCACTGCACCACCTTCCTGTTCAAGTGAGCACAGCACAACAAGGTGAGTCCAAATATATCTTGTATGCTGCTGCATAAATTATGTAATATGCCAGGCAGATATGTATACTGTAGCTAAGAAAATAATACTAAGTGTATGTTGTGTAGTAAGCTGTTAGTAGCCTATGTGCCTCACTCTAATCATTTGTTCCCTTTCAAATAAAATAAAATTGTATTTGTCACATGCGTCGTGAAATGCTTACTTACAAGCCCTTAACCAACAATGCAGTTCAAAATATTTCCTAAATAAACTAAAGTAAAAAAATCAAAACAAATCAAAAAGTAACAAAAGAAAAGTACATAACAATAACGAGGCTATATAACGAGGCTATATACAGAGTTAATGTGCGGGGGTAGTCGAGGTAATTTGTAAAGTGACGTAAACAGCGAGTAGCAGAGTGTAAAAATGAGGGGGGGGGGGGGGGTCAATGTAAATAGTTCCGGTGGCCATTTGATTATTGATTAGCAGTCTTATGGCTTGGGGGTAGAAGTTGTTAAGGAGCCTTTTGGTCCTAGACTTGGCGCTCCAGTACCGCTTGCAGTGCCGTAGCAGAAAGAACAGTCTATGACTTGGGTGACTGGAGTCTTTGACAATTTTTTGGGCCTTCCTCTGACACCCCCTAGTATATAGGTCCTGGATGTCAGGAAGCTTGACTCCAGTGATGCACTGGGTCGTACGCACTACCCTCTGTAGAGCCTTACGGTCAGATGCCAAACAGCTTCCCCCTTATAACTTAGCCTACTGCTCTGACTTGGTGGTGCACAAGTAGCCTATAGCCTGTTTTAGAGAAATGTAGTCATTGAATATTGGAAAAGCTTACATTGTCTGCTTATATGCCCCCTTTATTTATCCTACGGTTCTGACTTGGTGTACAGGGAGAATACTGTAAGAATTCTGTCGCAGTACATTTCAAAAGTGCTGAACCAATAGTTATACTGACTACGTCCGTGCTAGCTAACTCATGAATGTTGGGACTCTGCTGTTGGGACAGCTTTATGTAGGCCCTAACAGTTGGTGGGCACCGTTTGTCAGGGTTATAGTCCAATTCATGTATTATTTAGTGTTGTGTAGTGGCTTTGCTGGCATGCTTATAATTGTTTTGTATTTATGGGCCCTATCAAGATTTACATGCTAATATTGCCACTGGTCGGGACCTCAAGCTTCGGGCATAATTTCAATTCAGACGAAAATTAACTAATCTCAGTTAGATAGACAATAAGCAATACATTTTGTCATAATGGAGTAGACAGCATCCATCATTAAAACACAATTTTTTATTGTTATCATTTATCTTTAGCTTTGCATGTGTTTGTGCTATCATAGGGTGTTCTTTTGTGAAGTGGAAAGTATTCCAAAATAATCTGCTCTTGACTATTTGAATTGTGAAACATAAAATAAGGTAAATATCAATTCTCCCAATTCCTTGGCATTTGCTTATCTACATATTCTGTGGTCATCCTAAAGGGACCAGTTGTTTACCACCTCCTGCATAGAACGTGAGCTAGATAGGGGTCAAAATAGTTGCAACAACAGTAACTTTTATCTTGGGGAACATATACATTATGGTTTTCAGAATTTCATTACTATGAATGCTTTGCCAATTAGCCCCACCATACATTAATACACACACCAGTTCTATTTCAATATGAGTGCCGACACATCCTATTTGACCACTGAAATCAAGACTATGTATTATTTCACTACATAGGGTCATAGACAGAAAATGTCAACAGCCTGCAGGATATTAAATTAAATCTGTACTTGCAGCTTTCTTTTGCGCCACTGGAGGGCAAAGTAGCGCCACGGACACTTTGAGAAGTTGTGGAAATGACCTATTTTTCATACACTTTTGTGCTCAGAGCTCAGGCATTTGTCTTTCTTTGAACAAAAATATGTATGTACACATAAACATACAATTTCATTACCATATCCTCTGTGCAAGCACGAATGCTGCTGTGTCATAGCAGAAAGGCCAAGCATGTCATTAACAATGCCCCTGCATCAAACACTGCTGAGGAACAAACAGACTCCATGATGAGCCGTCAATAGAGGGGACAGACAGAGCCAACATCAGGGGGAAGGAGAGGGCAGAGGCTTTCAGAAGTCTATGCAGAAGTCTACTGAATTTGCAGTAACTAACACGCATATATGCCATAACATCAAAATGGATGCCGATGGTTTCTTTTTTTTCTTCTAATGTCCAGTTGGTTGGGTACTTGGGAGATCATTTACGGATACTTAACTAGATTTAAACTACATGGCCGTAAATAATCCACCTCAAGTGGATCCACCTCTTACACTTCAAAGATATGCAAGATGAGCATTTTTGCTTTCAATGAGGGGGGAAAGGACTATAAATAGTTTGGTAGAGAGAGGCATCCTTTGGTTATTAATATGACTGTTAGTTTATTCCACTCTTAATGTTTGCTTACTATCAGTGGGGTGCTACATTGTCCCCTAGGGTTGTTTGCGGCTAATTGTTTGCGTCCTCCATGAAATCTTGATGAACATGAGCACCCGGAAGCAGGCAAATTGAAATGTGTTCCAGCTAGCGAGCACCTAAATGGGGCTACTGACTGTGTCTGAAATCTTCGGAGGCAGCCTACTCTGCTGTGCTCTACTGCCGCCCAGACGGAGGGGAGAGGAGGACGTGTGAGCATTAACTGGGGCAGGAAAAGACCACCCAGGGGCGGTCCAGATTAGACAGAGGAGACGGAAGGCGCCTGGGGCGTGTGGAAAATTAGCTGGTTGTTGGATGAAAGTCGGGGTGGCGCTGGGGGTCACTCTAGGACACGAGGGGTCTGTTCAGTCTATTGAAAGAACATAGGGTTATAATGGAGCTGATTCGCCAACTCTTTTTTTATGCAGATAATAGTCTCTTCTATGCAAATAAAATGATACTGGTTAGTTTATTAATAATACACATTGAATATATAACAAATGAACATGAGTATTCAATCTTATTTTTTTTAAGAACTAGAACCCTTGTTAATGAGCAAACCCGTGAGAGAAATGTGCTTTTAAATAATGCATTCCCAAGACTCAAGTGATTTATAATCTAGTTTCTTTGCTACATGTACTCTGTAGGATGTGCTGCTGCTTGTAGAAAAACGATAGCTGTGCAACTATTCTCAAACACACTGCAGGTTGCAAGACAGCAGTGTGACATTAAAACTTTAGTCATCCCCGGAAGGGGGAGGCTCAATCTCAGCTATACTGCTAAGATAAGTAACTTGGGGGACTTCTCAAGGCCTTAGCCTACTTCTTGGTGTTTGTGAAGGGAACACACAGTGCAGCAGACTGCATGTGACGTGTGATGCAGTGTGATGCAGTGCTACATTGCGAGACAGCCTAAGAAAGTCTTGCCTCAAGACTCAAAGCACTGGTGCTTTGCTGCTTTGCTTTAAAGACAGGCTAGATCTTTTCTGCTTTGCTTTAAAGACAGGCTAGATCTTTTCTGCTTCGCTTTAAAGACAGGCTAGATCTTTTCTGCTTCGCTTTAAAGACAGGCTAGATCTTTTCTGCTTCGCTTTAAAGACAGGCTAGATCTTGCGGCTTCGCTTTAAAGAAAGGCTAGATATTTTCTGCTTCGCTTTAAAGACAGGCTAGATCTTGCGGCTTCGCTTTGAAGACAGGCTAGATCTTTTCTGCTTCGCTTTAAAGACAGGCTAGATCTTTTCTGCTTCGCTTTAAAGACAGGCTAGATCTTGCGGCTTCGCTTTAAAGACAGGCTAGATCTTGCGGCTTTGCTTTAAAGACAAGCTAGATCTTTTCTGCTTCGCTTTAAAGACAGGCTAGATCTTGCGGCTTCGCTTTAAAGACAGGCTAGATCTTTTCTGCTTCGCTTTAAAGACGGACTAGATCTGTACTACTTCCTTTTAAAGAAGTGGGTTGGCAGGTAGCCTAGTGGTTAGAGCATTGGGCCAGTAACTGCAAGGTTGCTAGATCAAATCCCTGAGCTGACAAGGTAAAAAATGCTGTCGTTCTGAACAAGGCAGTTAACCCACTGTTCCTAGGCTGTCATTGTAAATAATAATTTGTTCTTAACTAAACTACCTAGGTAAAAAAAGACAGGCTACTTCATTTAAAAAAATCAAGGCTGTATCACATCTGGCTGTGATTGGGAGTCCCATAGGGCGGTGCACAATTGGCCCAGCATTTGCCAGGGGTAGGCCGTCATTGTAAATAAGAATTTGTTCTTAACTGACTTGCCTAGTTAAATAAAATAAAACAGGCTAGATCTTTACTACTTCACTTTAAAGACGAGCTTGGCAGTTGAGCTCTCTTGTTTACAGTCAGTTGTCTGGTGCAGGGAAATAATGCTCTCCAGCAGGAAAGCTAGACGTCAAAAGAAATCCACTTCTGCTTTTGTGGATACAGAAGAGAATTCACATCCGTATATAGGAGTGGAATTCAGCTAAACAGATAAATGGCATTGGCAGAAGACAGCATTCATAGTGCAGGAAATACTAGCTGGATACCATAGAGCAGGAGATCAAACCAACTACTTGGAAAAGTGCTATAATAGAATATGATTGCAGATGTTGTGTACAGTTCCCTAGCTTTATCAAATATAATGAGAAGGTTGTACATCGGGTTCACTGACTAATCCATCTATTCATTAGCTAGGTTGTACACTAATTCATCCTTTGAATTTGCCCCCCAAACATATTGTATGTTGTATAAATTTATATTTCCTTGATTTTTAGATTTAAAAAAAAAAACAAATCTATTTGGTTTGTCCTTGTGCTCTAACTAATACTGCAAACATACTGATGACCCACAACAAGGGGAAAGAGGTGATACTTACCCTTCCCGAAGAATATAATGTACAGACATTATGAACAAAATTACAGAACTGCAATGTCTTTGTATTTTATATCTCTTCCCTACTATAGCAGCACAGCCACATCTCCTCTCCAACACAATACTATATCCATGTATTATTTCCATGTGAAATGGATTGCAATAAAGATATACAATCCAGATTAAATCCTCACTTATTTTCCTTTAAATTCTGTGTTTATTTACTCACCTGACTAGACAAACAACAATTCCCCTCCCTAGCCTTGCAGGTGTTGAGGGAACATAATAAATAAAGATGTTGTCATGTTTGTGTACTGACGGGTAACCAGTAAATAATGCCATCCGCCGTCACCAGTTGATGCCTCGAAACCAAAGAAGTAGCTCTGCAAGCATATTCTGGCTCGGTGGCTCAGCTTCCGTTGGCTCCCTCAGCCTGTCCAAACAATTCCATCATCTCAAAGAATAATTCTCGTCTCACATCTGGCATATCACAGAAATTTAAACTCGGGGCCAAAAAACATGGCTATTCCTTAATGTCGGACAGCATTTTTATTAGGAATGTTCTAGACTTAGAGATGTACCTGTTAAATCGGACCTAGGTGTTTAAGTTGTTGGGGGCATGCGGAAGGAGGAGGAAGATAATGCTAAAGTTTTTAAAAAGCAATCAACCACATTTTTTCAGAGGATTAGCTTTGCCAACTGTCATCTTTGCTGCAGCGGCGCTCAGCCCCACAGACAGCAGCCTGTCGACTTCATGGACAAATGTCAACCTCTGATTTAGGGTGCATTAGATCATCATAGCCTCTGCCTGTTGGCTGTTTACCCCCAAAACTCATTTGTCAGTTCCAGAGATTAATTTACAAAAGAAAATACACGGGCATTTGCGGTTTATAGGCCTACGCTGTTATTTGACGTCTAGTCAACAGCATTCCGTTGTGTTTTCTACAGCCACTGAGAACAATTAGACAA
This sequence comes from Salvelinus fontinalis, assembly GCF_029448725.1. Taxonomy (NCBI): domain Eukaryota; kingdom Metazoa; phylum Chordata; class Actinopteri; order Salmoniformes; family Salmonidae; genus Salvelinus; species Salvelinus fontinalis. Next base: position 10,172,424 of record NC_074677.1, read on the forward strand.
TTCAATATTGTTAAACCCATTGAGATAGGTTTGAGCTGTAAACAAAACACTTAGTTCACTTACAGCTTGGGAAATAGCCTTCTCACAAACAGACAAGACAATAGGAAAGTCCCATTGGGTATATTTTTACAATAGAGACAAACAAAATCACTTTTAACTTCATCCTTGTTTCTATCTGAGGGCTGTGACACATATTATAGTGTGAACATGTCTCATATTTCGTACTGTGTGCTGGTGTCATTAAGGTTCAATCCATAGGACTCAGACCTCATTAACTTACTCTATAGTGGCACTTCTATTCACCATGGTTGTTATGTGTGCAATACCTAATGCACACGTCATATCAACATAACTGCTGCCCACATCTCATGTAATATCTTCCACTTTTCAGGTCTTCCTGTCTGAAGTGGATGATTGCATGTATACTAAGCTACTTTATAGACTTAATATAGGAGTCCCTCCATACTTCTTTACATGGCTACTGCAGTAGCCTGGTTGTTTCTGCTGTAGCCAGATTGTTTTGCAAGACAACAACATGGTGAGGAGTTGGCTGAAACCGAAACAAACTGGCAACCAGCTAGACCAGTAGAGTTCCCGTATAGAGTTTGACCGTTATAATTTATTGAGTATGAGTATTTAATTATTAGAAAATGTTCAGTGAGTCTTAATGAGTCATGTCAAAGTAATAGTCTTGACATAAACAAGTGAAGTCTATCCAAAATGGTCAGCTTACATCGCATTAGTACTAAATATTTTTAATATTGAAACCAGGCCTTTTGAGCAGCTGACATCTCCAGTAGACAGGAGCAAAATGTAGTTTATAGTCTCACCAAATTGCTTCTTTGGTTCTCAAACATCCCTCAAACGACTGGAGCAAGAGAGGAATATTCGCAAGATATCTCATGAAACATGACAGGCTGTTTATAATTCCTGGAGGGATCAAAAGGGTAGGTTTCTGGAATGATTTTGCGTAATGAAAGTGAGCAGGTGACATGAGAAGACACCTACAAGCACTCACCTACACCCCAGATTAATATTCTGAGTTCTCTGACACGCTCGATTCAGATGTCAATCACCTCCCGCTGGGCAATTATAAGGTGGGAGAGGACGAGAGAGGCAGATCCAGCTGCCGCTAATCTAATGGGAGAGGATGTCGGCATTGGAGAGAGAGAGACTGAGCAAGAGAGAGAGGAGGCAGGGTAAGAGAGAGATAGGGAAGACACAGAAGGAGAGAAAGGGAAGCGGGGAGGGAGAGAGAGACTGAGACAGACAGCGAGAAGAGAGAGAGAGTGATTGTCAAAGACAGAAGTAGCTAGCTACAGTATAGCGTGCATTGAATCAGCTCAGTTCTGGCAGATTGGTGCCACAGAGAATGGGAGCCCAATAGCACCGCAGTGGGCGAATTAGCAAAGTATTTCACACTGGATGCTCTTCCACTTAACTCTTTGGCTCTCTGTCTAGGAAATTGTGTCGAGATAATCAATATTTTGGTTGTTTTTCTTTGTGTAATAGCCCCAGACTCCAGACAGGATTAAACATGGCAGTCGCTACAATATCTATGGCACATGTCACACTTAGCAAAATGTTCCCTTTGATTATAATGAGAACATTTTTTTTCGGTTTCTGTAGGTACAATATTTTAAATAAGCATTTGATCTGAGATGTTCTGTTGGCTGTACTGGCGGATATTTTGAGGCTTAGACAATATATGAACAATGATAATCTCATCTCTCGGTAACTTCTCCTCTAGCTTGGTATTTATTCTCTTAGATAAATAAGTAAAGGCAGTCATGTTGCAGCTTTAACTGTCTTTGCAAGCTCACCAGTGACAATGTAGGGCCTCCAACTAGCGTCATTGCTTACAGGCCTGCTACACTGGACATGTAACTTTTGCCGGGCGTGAGATGCTCCCAAATCTGTCCGTAAGCAGTGCAGGCCTGCAAGAGGGTCACGGAGCTAAGTTTAAAATTGTAGCTCTGGTTCTAATTTCAAGAATTCAACTTGTGGCTCATGTCTGAGAACACATGATGAAGTGCCTGGTGCTCTGCTCACACCCGTAAAAAGTTATGCTTCCAGTGTAACAACACACAAATCTTCTACTTTCGCCACGACATCAGTGTAGCACTGTAAGACAGTACATATCAAACCAAATGTATCCTAAGGATCTGTAATAGGCTGCCAACCAGTTCTGAAGCAACTGCATTTGCCAATTGTGATCTATTTGTTGTGCCTTATTAATAATTTATATATTAAATATGTCCTGTTAATTTATTTGTGTCACGCTCGTTGGAATAAATGGACCAAGGCGCAGCATGCGTAGAGTTCCACATGTTTTAATAAAATGAAACTCACCAAAACAAATACAGAAACAAACGAAACGTGAAGTAATGGAGTGCTCACATGCACTACACAAAAACAAGATCCCACAAACAACAGGTGGGAAAAGGCTGCCTAAATATGATCCCCAATCAGAGACAACGATAGACAGCTGCCTCTGATTGGGAACCATACCAGGCCAACATAGACCTAACCAAATAGAGAAATAAAATGATCTCTAAGGTCAGGGCGTGACAATTTGAATGAATATACGTTGTATTTGTCATTGAACAGTACAGTCTAAATCAGTTTTGTCCAAACATTTAACAAACATAACAAATACTAAAACCTCCAGCTTCAGAGATACCGAAAGCATATTGCAGGCATTATTAAACATTTTAGATACAGTCTTTTCACCACTGAGTGAGATTTGAAATTGAAGCTTTTTTAAAAACGTTTTCACTTGGATGGTGTTAAAATGAAGGTGATTATCCAGCGAGCACTTCCGGTGCCCCCCACTGATAGAGTACAGGAGTGTTATCTTGGTGAGTAATGTGCTTAGCTTTACCTGTGAATAAACATTGGGGCGCTGGGGAGCACTGCACGCCACACGGTTGGGCGTGCCTGACCTTAGTGTCCTTCCAGCCACTGCAGTAGGAGATGGAGAGCCACTCTGAGTTTTCTCGTAAACAAAGGAACGCATAGAACCCACTTCCACTTGTAGCATGGGGTTAATTGACTGGCCAGAGAAACAGGCTGGCTGGCTGAGAAGTGGAGAGAGAGAAGAGTGTGGGTTGGATGTACTTAAACTATTAACGCCCTCTGAGTGACTCATAAATGAGCTATCTGGCTAAATGATGGGCTTTCTAAACACGGGCAGGTGGAGAAGCATTCCAAGTCGACTGTGGATAAAGCATTGTGAGGCCTGACAACGTGAGCCCTAGTGCTGAGACTTTCTCACAACATTTCATTTGAATGTGGGCGTATTGTGATGGTGAGATGTGCTGTACTGGCATTGGAGCTGTTGTGACCGTATCTTTGCCCCTTCTTTTATTGTCTGGCAATTAACTCTCCTAAAAAAGAGGCGAAAGCTGTTGCTGGCACAAAATAGAGGCAGTTGCATCCAAAAGCAGCAGGAAAAGAAGCATCCAAAAGCAGCAGGGAAAGAGGCAATGGTTGTGACATAATCACTGAGGAGCATGACTTATCTCACACACACGTTCATGTTTGCGATCAGGCAGCCAGTGGGCAGCCGATGAGACAGCCTATAGGGAGGAGGTCAGAGACCTGGCAGTGTGGTGCCAGGACAACAACCTCTCCCTCAACGTCAGCAAGACAAAAAAGCTTATCTTGGACTACAGGAAACGGATGGGCTGTAGTGGAGCGGGTTGAGAGCTTCAAGTTCCTCTGTGTCCACATCAGTAAGGACTTAACATGGTCCACACACAACATACACAGTCGTGAAGAGGGCACAACAATACCTCTCCTCACTCAGGAGGCTAAAAATATTTAGCATGGGCATCAGATCCTCAACATTTTTTACAACTTCACCATTGACAGCATCTTGACTGGCTGCATCACCACTTGGTATCGCAACTGCTTTGCATCCAACCGAAAAGCGCTGCAGAGGGTAGTGCGTACGGCCCAGTACATCTCTGAGACCGAGCTTTCATGACCTCTATACTATGCGGTGTCAGAGGGAGAACCTAAAAATGTCAAAGACTCCAGCCACTCCAGCCAGAACATAGACTGTTCTCTCTGCTACCATAAGGCAAGTGCTACCAATGCAACAAGTCTGGAACCAACAGGACCCTGAACAGCTTTTACCCCCAAGCCATAAGACTGCTAAATAGTTAGTTAAATAGTTAACCAAATAACTACATGGACTATTTGCATTGACCCTTTTTGCACTAACTTTTTTGACACGTACACTGCCGCTACTGTTTTTTTCAGTCACTTATTCTTTGTTATATGTACATATTTACCTCAATTACCTCGTACGGATGCACATCGACTCTGTACTGGTACCCCGTGTATACAGCCAAGTTATCAGTTCTCATTGTGTATTTATTATTACTTTTATTATTACGTGTTTTACTTTTCTATTATTTCTCTATTTTCTTTGCTGGGAAGTAAGTAAGCATTTCACTGTTAGTCTACACCTGTTGTTCACGAAGCATGTGACAAATAAAATTGGAATTTGATTTGATATGCCAGAGAATCTGAAAGAAGCTTACAGCCCTCACTGAGCTAGGTATGTGTCACTTCAGCAGACAGAGGTTTGCCCTCCCCTCTCTCCCTTTATCCATCCCTCTTTCCTTAGAGAACAAACTGTCAGGGTTTAGGGAAAGGGTGGTGTGGGGCTACCACCAAAATGGCAAGAGGCTTGCTGAATCACCACTCAAACTAACCAGCCTTAACGCAAAGCAGGGGATTTTACGACAGGAGCAAACTGTTATGCCATAGAAAACACATCATATCATGGTGTTTATATTTTGAAGGGCTTGCGCTCTGCATGGCACTTCCCAAATTGGCTCATATGCTTTGGTGCATTGAAAAGAGATGCAACCCTACAATCAAGTGGCCTTGAAATATGTCACAAGGACATCCTGAATTGTGCTGATCTATTCTGGATTTGTCCTACATCACAAGTGGCTTTTAGTCAAATTTCCATCCCTTTCTCCCTTCACTGTAAAAGGGGTTTAATTAAACATTTGTGGCAGCAGCACTAGCACTCAGTCTGCCTGGTTGCAAATCATGGGTCTGTCTTCGCCTTGGCCACTTCTCCCATTCAATAGAATGTAATAGAGGCTACTACTAAAGCAAACACTTTTATCCAAAGTGACTTACAGTACAGTGAGAGCATAAATGTTTTTTTGTGTATATGATCCCTTCAAGAATTCAATCCACAATCATCACAACTAAGCCACACAGGGCCAGGGAGTCCTAATGAAGGTGCTTGATCAGTAGGAATGATGGATAACTTTTTAGGTTTCTCAAATAACATCTAAACCCCTTATAGTGCAGCCCATTGCAGCTGTTCTTCCTGAAGTCTTGCCATAGATTTTCAAGCCGATTTAAGTCAAAACTGTAACTAAGCCACTCAGGAACATTCAATGTCATCTTGATAAGCAACTCCAGTGTATATTTGGCCATGAATTTTAGGTTATTGTCCTGCTGAAAGGTGAATTTATCTCCCAGTGTCTGTTGGAAAGCAGACTGAACCAGGTTTCCCTCAATTCCATTTATTTTTCTCCCAAAAAACTCCCTTGTCCTTATCGATGACAAGCATATACATAACATGATGCAGCCACCACCCTGCTTAAAAATATGAAGAATGGTACTCAGAGATGTGTTGTGTTGGATTTGCCCAAAACATAATGTTTTGCATTCAGAACAAAAAGTACATTTTTGCCACATTTTTGACAGTTTTACTTTAGTGCCTCATTGCAAACCGGATGCATGTTTTAGGATATTTTTATTCTGTATGCTGTATTATTCTCAATCTGTCATGTAGGTTAGTATTGTGGAATAACTACAATGTTGTTGATCCATCCTCAATTTACTCCAATCACAGCCATTAAACTCTGTAAGTGTTTTAAAGTTCCCATTGGCCTCGTGGTGAAATCCCTGATCGGTTTCCTTCCTCTCTGGCAACTGAGTGAGGAAGGACACCTGTAGTTTTGCAGTGACTGGGTGTATTTGTACACCATCCAAAGTATCGTTTTTACCAGTAGGTGCACTTCTTTGCAAGGCATTGGAAAACCTCCCTGGTCTTTGTGGTTTAATCTGTGTTTGAAATTCACTGCTCAACCTTACATAAATAAAATCAAAATAAAATCAAGTTTTATTGGTCACATACACATAGTTAGCAGATGTTATTGTGGGTGTAGCAAAATGCTTGTGTTCTTAGCTCCATCAGTGCAGTAGTATCTAACAATTCACAACAATATATACAAATCTTAAAGTAAAAGAATGGAATTAAGAAATAGATCAATATTAGGATGAACAATGTCGGAGTGGCATTGACGAGAATAGAGAAGAATACAGTATATACATATGAAATTAGTTAAACAGTATGTAAACAGTATTAAAGTGACCAGTATTCCATGTCTATGTACATAGGGCAGCAGCCTCTAAGAGTTGAGTAACCAGGTGGTAGCCGGCTAGTGACAGTGATTAAGTTCAGGGGAGGATACTGGCAGGAGGCCGGCTATCTAATAGTCTGATGGCCTTGAGACAGAAGAAGTTTTTCAGTCTCTCGGTCCCAGCTTTGATGCACTTGTACTGACTTCGTCTTCTGGATGATAGTGGGGTGAACAGGCCGTGGCTCAGGTGGTTGATGATCTTTTTGGCCTTCCTGTGACATCAGATGATGTAGGTGTCCTGGAGGGCAGGTAGTGTGCACCCGTTTATGCGATGGGCAGACCGCACCACCCTCTGGAGAGCCCTGTAGTTGCGGGTGGTGCAGTTGCTTTACCAGGCGGTGACACAGCCCGACAGGATGCTCTCAATCGTGCATCTGTAAAAGTTTGTGAGGGTCTTAGCGGCCGATCCGAATGTCTTTAGCCTACTGACGTTGAAGAGGCGCCGTTGCGCTTTCTTCACCACGCTGTCTGTGTGGGTGGACCATTTCAGATTGTCAGTGATGTGTATGCCGAGGGACTTGAAGCTTTCCACCTTCTCCACTGCGGTCCCGTCGATGTGGATTGCGGCGTGCTCCCTCTGCTGTCTCCTGAAGTCCACAATCAGCTCCTTCATTTTGTTGACATTGAGGGAGATGTTATTTTCCTGGCACCACTCCACCAGAGCCCTCACCTCCTCCCTGTAGGCTGTCTCGTCATTGTTGGTAATCAGGCCTGCTACTGTTGTGTCATCTGCAAACTTGATGATTGAGTTGGAGGCGTGCGTGGCAACGCAGTCATGGGTGAACAGGGAGTACAGGAAGGGGACTGAGCATGCACCCTTGTGGGGACTCTGTGTTGAGGATAAGTGTAGTGGAGGTGTTGTTTCTTACCTTGGTCACCTGGGGGCGGTCCGTCAGGAAGTCCAGGACCCAGTTGCAGAGGGCAGGGCTCAGACCCAGTGCCCGGAGCTTGATGATGAGCTTCGATGGTACTATGGTGTTGAAGGCTGAGCTGTAGTCAATAAACAGCATTCTTACAAAGGTATTCCTCTTGTCCAGATGGGATAGGGCAGTGTGCAGTGCAATGGCGATTGCATTGTCTGTGGATCTATTGGGGCGTTATGCAAATTGAAGTGGGTCTAGGGTGTCAGGTAAGGTGGAGGTGATATTATGATCCTTAACTAGCCTCTCAAAGCACTTCATGATGACAGAAGTGAGTGCTACGGGCAATAGTCATTTAGTTCAGTTACCTTTGCTTTCTTGGGTACAGGAACAATGGTGGCCATCTTGAAGCAAGTGGGGAGGGACAGCAGACTGAGATAGATAATTGTATGAGTGGGGTACAGAGATGAGGTAGTCATTCAAAAATCATGTTAAACACTATTATTGCACACAGAGTGAATCCATGCAACTTATTATGTGACTTGTTAAGCACATTTTTACTCCTGAACTTATTTAGGTTTGCCATAACAAAGGGTTTGAATACTTATTGACTCAAGACATTTCAGCTTTTCAATTTATTAATTTGTAAAAACAAATCTGGAAATATAATTCCACTTTGACATTATGGGGTATTGTGTGTAGGCCAGTGACATATCTAAATGTAATAAATTTTAATTTCAAGCTGTAACACAACAAAATGTGGAAAAAGTCAAGGGGAGTGAATACTTTCTGAAGACACGGTAGATACCACACATGGAATAGAACCAATATAAGGGAATTCAAATGCACCACTGGATATGACAAACCAGTTGATAGCTCTCACATAATATAGAGCTACTGTATCTGTATATCTAATGAGTGCAGTGAAATTACAACTTACCAAAAAACGATGTCAAGTCTGCACGCCACTCACTCACTATGGACGCCATGTTATTCTCCCTCCATGGAAGATGGAGCGCCTGGCTCTGGGAATGCTTCAGTTGGGGTATTGTATACATTGAATCATCCATTTAGTTTATTGTGAAGGCAATTCTGTCTCAGTCGGGAATGACAAAACCCTGCAGACACTATCTTACAACTCAAAACTGCAGCACACAAACAACGTGATTTCAGTTGGTTAGAATAAAGTGTACAGTCTTTTGAAGTAGGTAAAGAGAAGAGAGATGAATTCGCTACTGTCGGGGAGAATTGGATACAGGTGCAGAGAGAACAACGAGTAATTAGATTCTTTCTGGTTTACTCTTCTCTATAAAGGCTATTATTCTCATCATTCGCTCCTTCTTTTCTTCTCCCCCCGCAGCTCTTATTCCCACGTATCAAAAATGTATTTAGAGAGCTATACAAAGGGTTTTAATAAAATAACATGTCATAATGACATCAGATCATAACACATACAGTATCATGGGCATGATTAATTGAATAGATATATGGTAATCCCCACTTTCCTGGCCAGATACATGTCTTTTTTACTGTTTCAAATAGCTTTCACATAGAGCAGCAAAGAGTGCCTCACTCCAGATATGCACATAAGAGGCCAACAATATCCTTTAAAAGCAAAACCTATACTGAAGGCTGTAACAAAGGAATGCAAAAATTCCCTTGATAAGATCAATTATGTATTGTAAAATAGGAAAGCCTGAATGGCAGTAATATGAATAAAAATGTATGCAAATGTCATACTTCTGATTTAAGATTAATTAGTAAGAACTAAAATCATGTAATTGATACTGAATGATGCATGTCTTTGACAAAGTCCTATATATAGCTGGTCATTTGGATTTTCAATTAACATTGTAATGTAATGGTTATTAAGTTCTCTTTTAACCCACAGAAGTGCTTGTACTCCAAGTGTCATATTCATCCAAGTCTACTCTAGTCTTCCAGGGACAAAATCCTTGTGATTACCCCCAGTATAATTTTGGCTTGATTCTTTAATCTTCTGTAATCTATCTCAGTTTGGAAACATACAACCGGAAATTGCATCAGTGAGTAAAGTAACAAAAAGATTAGCAGAAAGGCTAAGTGGGCACAAATGGACCACATGCCCATTTGGCCAGGGGGAATGATGTTCATAGTCATTTGACTCACAAGCTGTCCACCTAGCTGATACCACATCGAAAACACAGTTTAGGAGATTTCATCACATTGCATCACCACCCCCGCCACCATCACAACAGTTTTTTACAGTCATGAAGAAGTGAAATGGTGTCGTGTACTGTAGGCCTCCAGTAATAATGGATTTAACAACATCAGTGTTTACAGTATGCGGGACCATGACACTTCGTACGCGCCACCAGATGGCATATATGACATCATTAAATGTGAGATGTTTGTGCCGTTCTGTTATGGTGGCTGCCAGCGTCAGTCAGAGCAGCACAGATCTGTATTGTATACAACTCCCTGGATAGGTACAGGATGACTAACCATTGTTTTCCCCTCTCTCTACTCTTCCCTCTCTCTACTGGTCTGTCTGGTTACTAATCAAAACCATAGAGATAGAATGAATAGACATTCAAGTCCATGTTCCATGAAGGGTGGACCAGCGACCATATTGAATGTCCCATAGCAGGAAGAAAAAACAGGCAGCTCAGAATTCAGTAGTTCTATTTATATAATCGGAACCTCAATGTCTGCGTAACTGCAGTTCCTCAGCCCCAATGTAGGCTACATTAGTTATTCATGGTAAGCTTGCATCTCATTCTTCCCCAGACTAGGTTCCCCGACAGAGCGAGGCTGCTCCCAGTTGGCTTCAACAATGACACAGCCAGACCCAATTTATACTTTCTATTTACACATTTGTTTCTTTTTGGGAAATGCAGGAGTCATTACAAGACTAAGACCCCTTTTAAATCACCCACTCAAAGAGAGCCTCAAGACCCTATTAACAGTGATCGAACTCGTGGGCCTTTATTTGTCTTTATTTCCTGTTGTCTGCGTGACAAGGTCACTTTTGGTTTGTGGCAAATTAGTGAATTAGTACTCCAAACCAGACAAGACTTAGTAGAAATGTGATACGCAGCATCCCAAAAGTTGATACATCAGAAAACTATCCTCTGACCTCGTCCTCAGGCCAGCAAATGAGAGTGAGGTCAACCATTCCATGCACTACTTGGTAAATCTTTTCGGCGAGACGGCTGGATCTACTGGAAGTGACTGCGTGTGATTTATGGAGTAGCATGTTTTGTTCGTTATTTCGGTATCGCTTTAATGACTGACATTAGTGCCAGCGGAATGCGGAGTGATTACTGTCCAGCAGTAGTCCCACTCTGTCCGGAGAGAAAAATGACAGCCAGAGCTCTGGAGATGGGTAATCAATACCCTATTTATGCTTTGTGAGGAAACAACATTACTCATTCTTGAGCACAACAGCACTTTTATCGATACGCCTCTGATAGAATTTTCTGAGGAAAGATAATGAACCTTTATTTATTTAGAGCATCAAAACAACACACGTCAATTGTTCCGGGGGTGTAGTAGGAAATACAGTATGCCTTTAAAAAAAAAAGCTTTTAGGACAACCCTGTCCTCAGATCCAGTGTTCAATGGTTTAATGTCCTTTTGCACGTTCCAAAAAAAGTTACGTGTGTCTAGACCAAAACAGAACTCATCAATGCATCATTTTGTCAAATTGTAAACAAGGCTTAAAGATCATAATGGCAAGAAACAAAACGTAATAGTCCACTGTTCTGCTCTTTCCACGGTGAATCCAGTTGAAAGCCATGATCTCTTATTGATGTCACTTGTTAAATCCATCTCAAAATCAGTGTAGATAAAGGGGAGACAGGTTAAAGAAGGATTTTTAAGCCTTGAGACAATTGAGACATGGATTGTGTATGTGTGCCATTCAGAGGGTGAATGAGCAAGACAAAAGATTTAAGTGCCTTTGAACGGGGTATGGTAGTAGGTGCCAGGCGCACTGGTTTGTGTCAAGAACTGCAATGTTGATGGGTTTTTCACACTCAACAGCTTCCCGTGTGTATCAAAAATGGTCCACCACCCAAAGGACATCCAGACAACCTGGGGGGGAGGGGTGCAACTCGATATTAGGAAGATGTTTTGTAATTCAATACTCTTTCAAATTCAAACCCAAATGGACTTCTTTAGCCTCCATCTGATTATACTGATCGTCTTCCGGTTGTGTGTATGAGGAGAGCAGTGCATGCTCTATAGGGAACCGTAATGATCTCAGTTCATGCGTACACAGGAAAGTTCATCCACAGAGCCCTTGCCCCAGCAGCAGCAGCCTGCCTCCTAGATATCCAAACAAGTGTAGCTTTAAATGGCAGGAAGGCTCTCTGTGTTCTAAGCCATGTCTAATTTAACACCAAAGCCTACAAACACTCTGAAGTAATCCCTCCAATCTTCCTATGCAGTCCACAACCTTTGATGAAAGTCAATGAAGATCAAGGGGATCTGTCAAGTGCTTTACAATTTCCCAAACCTAATATAACAGAGAGTCATCCTTCAAAGGAGCCTTGCATCACTGCTAGGCTCACAAGTTCCTGCTCAACAGGTCCACATCCACAGCTACTCAGTTCTGCCATATGGCAGGGGGGTTTATTGTGTGCCCCATTAGATTTGGGCTTCTGTTGAAAATTCATTTTTGAGGAGGGCGGTAAACGTTTCCCAATTTAATTGAAAGGCGCGGGAGACAGCTTCATGGTTAGATTAACTTATACATAAAATGCTGAATTTTAAGATATTCCCTCCCAACCCAGAGGAATTTTAGTTTGGAAATTCTCCCATGGGCAAAGCTAATACAGATTTTTAAAGTGAGGGGCATGGAAAGCCTCAGCATGATTATCTGTGTCCTTACATCCACTCAGAGGCTACTGCTATCACAAATTCAGCTCAAGGTCCTAAGCCACGTCTGAGGTCCCCTACCGCCTTAACCTTGAGTCCTAATATCCCTTCAACTTTTACCAAAATCTTCTTGGTAATGTGAAAATATAGATTGATAGACACAAGTTTGTTGATAATACCATCAGGTACTTAATGGGACCGATTCAGTAAACGCCCCTCGCTCTCTCTCTCACTCGCTCACTATCACCGTTGATCGACCTATGCCATTACCAGTGCCTGAGTTGAAGGTAAAATAAAGATTTTATTTGAGCACTGCCTCAGTGGTAAAACCCTTGCAGAAATTGTAAAACATGGAATGATTGTATCATAAAGGCAACCTCATAAACCAAACATAGACCTGAGCCAATATCTGCTGTGAGCATGTTACCTTCCCCTACATGAACGGTTAAATGTCTTGTCAGATGGGCATATGTCACACTGGTCAAGCTCTACACTGTGTCTTTCCTGTTCTGCCTGGGTTTTTTTATTTCACCTTTATTTAACCAGGTAAGCTAGTTGAGAACAAGTTCTCATTTACAACTGCAACCTGGCCAAGATAAAGCAAAGCAGTGTGACAGAAACAACAACACAGTTACACATGGAATAAACAAGCGTACAGTCAATAACACAATAGAAAGAAAGTCTATATACAGTGTGTGCAAATGGCATGAGGAGGTAAGGCAATAAATAGGCCATAGTAGCAAAGTAATTACAATTTAGCAGATTAACACTGGAGTGATAGATGAGCAGATGATGATGATAAGATGATGATGTGTAAGTAGTGAACTGGTGATAGTGATACTTCAATGACCCATAAACAATTAATGAACATGCACCTTTGGAACGGTCACTAACAGCTTACAGATGGTAGGGAATTAAGGTCACGGTTTTGAAAACATAGGACATTAAAGAGGTCTTTCTACTGATTCTGAAAAACACCAAAAGAAAGATGCCCAGAGGACCTGCTCATCTGCGTGAACGTGCCTTAGGCATGCTGCAATGAGGCATGAGGACTGCTGATGTGGCCAGGGCAATAAATTGCAATGTTCGTACTGTGAGATGCCTAAGACAACAATACAGGGAGACAGGACGGACAGCTGATCATCCTCGCATTGGCAGACCACGTGTAACAACACCTGCACAGGATCGGTACATCCGAACATCACACCTGTGGGACAGGTACAGGATGGCAACAACAACTGCCCGAGTTACACCAGGAATGCACAATCCCTCCATCAGTGCTCAGACTGTCCGCAATAGACTGAGAGAGGCTGCACTGAGGGCTTGTAGGTCTGATGTAAGGCAGGTCCTCACCAGACATCACCGGCAACAATGTCGCCTATGGGCACAAACCCACCATCGCTGGACCAGACAGGACTGGCAAAAAGTGCTCTTCACTGACAAGTCTCGGTTTTGTCTCACCAGGAGTGATGGTCGGATTCGTGTTTATTGTCGAAGGAATGAGCGTTACACCGAGGCCTGTACTCTGGAGTGGGATCGATTTGGAGGTGGAGGGTCCGTCATGGTCTGGGGCGGTGTGTCACAGCATCATCGGACTGAGCTTGTTGTCATTGCAGGCAATTTTAACGCTGTGCTTTACAGGGAAGACGTCCTCCTCCCTCATGTGGTACCCTTCCTGCTGGCCCATCCTGACAAGACCCTCCCAGCATGACAATGCCACCAGCCATACTTCTCATTCTGTGGGTGATTTCCTGCAAGACAGAAATGTCAGTGTTCTGCCATGGCCAGCGAAGAGCCCGGATCTCAATCCCATTGAGCACGCCTGGGACCTGTTGGATCAGAAGGTGATGGCTAGGGCCATTCCCCCCAGAAATGTCCGGGAACTTGCAGGTGCCTTGGTGGAAGAGTGGGGTAACATCTCACAGCAAGAACTGGCAAATCTGGTGCAGTCCATGAGGAGGAGATGCACTGCAGTACTTAATGCAGCTGGTGGCCACACCAAACACTGACTGTTACTTTATACTGTTACTGACTGTTACTGACTGTCACATTATTCCATTTCTGTTAGTCACATGTCTGTGGACCTTGTTCAGTTTATGTCTCAGTTGTTGAATCTTGTTATGTTCATACAAATATTTACACATGTTAAGTTTGCTGAAAATAAACGCAGTTGACAGTTAGAGGACCGTTCTTTTTTTGCTGAGTTTATTATATTGACCCATATGAATTGGTCTTGCATGCACCATGTTCCAACGAACTTAGCCATATGAATTACACTGATATGATATTACACTGGTATGCAAAATATGATGGTACAAAAAGGACAATGAAGAGTCATGGTGGTCAAAATATTGATGAAAGAAACTTTCAGAGCATCTAAGCAGTGCATTGTATTTATCTTGTTCCCTATTCATGTAGGATAAGCACAGTAGGGAATGAGACACTAGAGTCCAAAGTGTGGTCTCAAGGGAGGTAGTGACAACCCTCATTCTCCACTAACGCTCCCCCTACATTCATAAAAACCTTTTGACATTAACACCAGACACTGTGATGACATTGAGGAATTACACTATATACATATACAAAAGGATGTGGACACCCTTTCAAATTAGTGGATTCGGCTATTTCAGCCACACCCGTTTCTGGCAGGTGTATAAAATTGAGCACACAGCGATGCAATCTCCATAGACAAACATTGGCAGTGACTTTCAATGTGGTGCCGTCATAGGATGCAACCTTTCAAACAAGTCAGTTCGTATAATTTCTGCCCTGTTAGAGCTGCCCCGGTCAACTGTAAGTGCTGTTATTGTGAAGTGGAAACGTCTAGGAGCAACAACGGCTCAACCGCAAAGTGGTAGGCCAAACAAGTTCACAGAACGGGACCGCCGAGTGCTGAAGCACTTACTAGGTAGAAATGATCTGTCTTCAGTTGCAACACTCACTACCAAGTTCCAAACTGCCTCTGGAAGCACAAGAACTGTTCGTCGGGAGCTGCAGGAAATGGGTTTCCATGGCCAAGCAGCCGCACACAAGCCTAAGATCACCATGCGCAATGCCAAGCGTCGGCTGGAGGGGTGTAAAGCTCACTACCATTGGACTCTGAAGCAGTGGAAATGACTTCTCTGGAGTCACGCATCACCATCAGGCAGTCCGACGGACTAATCTGGGTTTGATGGATGCCAGAAGAACGCTACCTGCCTGAATACATAGTGCGAACTTTAAAGTTTGGTGGAGGAGGAATAATGGTCTGGGGCTGTTTTTTATGGTTCAGGCTAGGCCCCTTAGTTCCAGTGAAGGGAAATCTTAATGCTACAGCATACAATGACATTCTAGACGATTTTGTGGCAACAGTTTGGGGAAGGCCCTTTCCTGTTTCAGCATGACGATGCCCCCGTGCACAAAGCGAAGTCCATACAGAAATGGTTTGTCAAAGGTGTGAAGAACTTGCCTGGCCTGCGCAGAGCCCTGACCTCAACCCCATCTAACACCTTTGGGATGAATTGGAAAACCGACTGCGAGCCAGGCCTAATCGCCCAACAGCAGTGGCCGATCTTACTAATGCTCTTGTGGCTGAATGGAAGCAAGTCCCTGCAGCAATGTTCCAACATCTTGTGGAAAGCCTTCCCAGAAGAGTGGAGGTTGTTATAGCAGCAAAGGGGGGACCAACTCCATATTAATGCCCATGATTTTGGAATGAGATGTTTGACGAGCAAGTGTCCACATACCTTTAGTCAACCGGACTATTCACATTGACACCCCCCACCTTTGTTTTTACACTGCTGCGAATCACAGTTTATTATCTGTGCATAGTCACTTTACCACTACCTACATGTACAAATTACCTTGACTAACCTGTACCTCCACACATTGACTCTGTACCGGTACCCACTGCATGTAACCTCATTATTGTTCGATTTATGTAGCATATGTTTGGCTCAGTAGATAAAAAAATATCCAAGCATGAAAAAAATCATAAAATTAAAGCTGCAAAATGTAACTTTTTGGGCGACCCGACCAAATTCACATAAAAATGTGTGTTGTAGATCTGTCGTTCTCATTGAAAGCAAGTCTAAGAAGTGGTAGATCTGTTTTATATGCACTATTTATATGCTTCCCGTTCTTAAAGGAAAAACATATTTTGGTATTTGTTTCATTAGTCCATTGCTGAAATAATTTCAAAATGTTTTGCATGTCAGCAAACAAGTTATCAAGTTATGTAACTTTAAAAATACAGATAATGGTGCGTATGATGCATTGATTGCTGACATGCAAAACATTTTGTGACTATATCAACAATGGACTAATGAAACAAATACCAAAATATGTCTTTCCTTTAAGAACGATTTTCTTTCAAGTTTTGTTTTTGCCTCTTCAACTTTCGGTTTGTACAACAACTTCAAACAGCTAAAAATACAGTATTTTTGGTTTTGGAAAATATAATTCACAGCGGTGTAGATGGTACAATGATTCTGTACACTATACTTATTTGTTTTGACACATAGCAACCAGGAAATGGCTGAGCGATTTCTGCATAGTGCATCTTTAAATCAAAGTGCATCTCATCTATTTTAACATAATTGTCACAAAACAATCATGCAATGACTTGATACATGACAGAATCCTCAATCTGCATTTCTCTACTCTAAGGTACTGTGCATATACAACATCAAGTCAACCCCTTCCCAAGGCTATGAAGTGCTTTGTCAATATCTTTCTCTCCCACTTTTTAATGGTAAGAAAGTAGATGCTATATAAGATAGACCTATACATGCACCATACATTTAACACAAATGAGCACCAAATCTAACTGCAGCATACTTCTTCCTTTACATTATAGAATCATGGCAGTTGTAATCAAACCGTGCAATACACCTTCCACTACCAATAACCTTACAGAGATATCCATCAGGGACCTATAGATTCCCTTCAGGCTGTGGTGCTGTCTACGTCTTCCTGTGAATCACACTCTGTAAACTTAATGTAATTGGCAGGTGGATGACTTCTAGTAGGCAGAGGGGTGGGGTGGTGGCCTCCCCAGATAAAAAACATAAGGTCACTTGTCAGCCTGCTTAATAATAATATGGGTGTACGGTACACAAGCAGCCAACAGCTGTTGGAGGATGAAAGAAAAGACATGGAGTTATTCACTTAATTTGGCTAAACCGTAACAATTGTGGAATTCAGATTATTAGGTAACAGCAGTAGTGCACAAACACCTCAAAATAGTACAACATTTTTACATACAGTCTATTCAAAAAGCATTCAGACCCCTTGACTTTTTTCACACTTTTTTACATTACAGCCTTATTCTAAAATAAATTAAATTGTGTTTTACCCTCATCAATCTAAACACAAAATCCCAAAGCAAAAACAGGTTTTTAGAATGTTTTGCAAAATGTAAAACAGAAATATTACAGAAGTCACTCCTGCGTTGTCTTGGCTGTGTGCTTAGGGTCGTTGTCCTGTTGGAAGGTAAGCTTCACCTCAGTCTGAGGTTCTGAGCGCTCTGGAGCAGTTTTTCATCAAGGACCTCTCTGTACTTTGCTCCGTTCATCTTTCCCTCAATCCTGACTAGTCTCCCAGTCCTTGCTGCTGAAAAACATCCACACAACATGATGCTGCCACCACCATGCTTCACCGTAGGGATTGTGCTAGGTTTCCTCCAGACGTGACGCTTGGCATTCAGGCCAATGAGTTCAATCTTGGTTTCATCAGACCAGAGAATCTTGTTTCTCATGGTCTGAGAGTCCTTTAGGTGCCTTTTGGCAAACTCCAAGAGGGCTGTCATGTACCTTTTACTGAAGAGTGGCTTCCGTCTGGCCACTCTACCATAAAGGCCTGATTGGTGGAGTGCTGCAGAGATGGTTGCCCATCTCCACAAAGGCACTCTGGAGCTCTGTCAGTGACCATCGGTTTCTTGGTCACCTCCCTAACCAAGGCCCTTCTCCCGATTGCTCAGTTTGGCCGGGAAGCCAGCTCTAGGAATAGTCTTGGTGGTTCCAAACTTCTTCCATTTAAGAATGATGGAGGCCACTGTGATCTTGGACCTTTAATGCTGCAAAAATCCTCTCTCGGAGCTCTACGGACAATTCCCTTGAACTCATGGCTTGGTTTTTTCTCTGACATGCACTGTCAACTGAGGGACCTTATATAGACAGGTGTGTGCCTTTCCAAATCATGTCCAATCAATTGAACTTACCACAGGTGGACTCCAATGAAGTTGTAAGGTGATCAATGGAAACAGGATGCACCTGAGCCCAATTTCGAGTCTCATAGCTAGGGGGAAGAATACTTATGTAAATAAGATATTTCTGTTCTGAAAACAATTAATTTAATACATTTTAGAATAAGGCTGTAACATAACAAAATGTGGAAAAAGTCAAGGGGTCTGAATACTTTCCGAATGCACTGTACACATGCCCTTATTTGTTTTGTTCCTTTTTTGAATTAGAGATCAAGATATTAACCTGCATTAATAACCTGTTGTACTTTCAGTTTTCCTGTAAAATACATGTCTGATGTATTTATATAAACCCCCACAAATGACAATTATTGAATCAGCAGTATTTTAGCTTGCGGGCACCATTTTAACATATCATATAGGTTATGTTTTTTGAGAACGGTGAATGTTTCAAACAGATTGTCCAACAACTATAAACACTACACAATTTCTGTACATGTCCCATGTGGTTATTTTAATGGGTAAAATCTGGCTGGTGTCATGGATCCCTCCGGAACTTTCATTACGCACACCTGTCCCCTATTCCCACTGATTACTACTTGTATATGTGTGCCCTTTGGTTTCCATTGGGCTGCCGATTATTGTTACAATATCCGTTGGTGCGTGTGAGTACCTGTGCTGTGTGTTTTGGGCTTTCGTGCCCTTGTGGATTGCACAGATAATTACGGGTCTCGTCCGATGTATTAATCATAGTGCGTGTGTGTATTTATTTGAGGTACTCCTTGCTCTTCTGTTTGGGTTTCAACCCTGTGTTTTGTGTACGTATTTGTTCGGTCTTTGTCCCCGTGCCTTTACACGGCACGCCATAATTTTGGGCTTAATAAAAAAAACTATTATGCATTCCTGCGCCTGTCTCCTGAATCTCTTCATGCCAACGTGACAGCTGGATTCAATCACAAAAATCACATGCTACAATCGCAAGTGTGTATACAACTATTGGTATTATTTATATTTCCCTTCAGCTTGTTGGTTTCAGAGGTAACGGCGGTTGCTTGAACAGCGAGTGAAATGCGAGCCCTTGATTTCTTGTAAGATGCTGATTGAATCAGACAGAATCTGCCAACCAGTTTACCCTTGATTGTATCTCCAAGGTCATTGCACTTGAGACATATGTGGTTCTGTCTGGGGACTGGTCTACACTGCATTGTTTGTTTTCTTATAAATGCTCTTCAATTGTGTTGATCAAAATTATATGGTAGCCTTTGAAGAACATTTCTCTGACATGGTTAATAGATAATATAGTAGATATGCTGAATGTGGGTATGTGTTTTGTTTCTAATCTCAAATAAAGCAAGTCTGTGACTATGGACTCTGAAGTTGTGCTCTCCCTCTCCTGATTCAATGATTGACTGTGGCCCTTAATCTGAACACAGCCAAGTTGTCCATCTCTACAGACATTGATAGCGGTGAGTAGATCACTCCTCTCTAATAACACAAACATCCCATCCTATTTTTGCTGAGCCTTGCAAACTGTCAGTAGATAGCACCACTTTAAATGACAGCTGCTTATCCGAGCAGACTTCAGTCCATTTTACGAGGGCGAAATCGGTGATACTGCAACCGCAAGAACTCTGGTAAATAGTTCAACATCCTTCACTCACGACCCTATTCTCATCGCAGGTTGCCTAGCATTTTACTCAAAGTTATGTAGCATCATGGCCCACCCATAATAGCCTTGGCTTATAAACAGTGCATTAATAAGCAGGTAGTCAGACCCCTTCACATTTTCCACATTTTGTTACGTTACAGCCTTATTCTAAAATGTTTTTTCCCCTCAATCTACACACAATGCCCCATAATGACAAAGCGAAACAGGTTTTTGACATTTTTGCAAATGTATTAATAATAAAAACTGAAGTATCACATTTACATAAGTATTCAGACGCTTTACTCAGTACTTTGTTGAAGAACCTTTGGCAGCGATTACAGCCTCAAGTCTTCTTGGGTATGACGCTACAAGCTTGGCACACCTGTATTTGGGGAGTTTCTCCCATTCTTCTCTGTAGATCCTCTCAAGCTATGTCCGGTTGGATGGGAGCGCCGCTGCACAGCTTTTTTCAGGTTTCTCCAGAGATATTTGTTCGGGTTCAAGTCCGGGCTCTGGCTGGGCCACTCGAGTACATTCAGAGACTTGTCCCGAGGACAGTCCTGCGTTGTCTTGGCTGTGTGCTTAGGGTCGTTGTCCTGTTGGAAGGTGAACCTTCACCCCAGTCTGTCCTGAGCGCTCTGGAGCAGGTTTTCATCAAGAATCTCTCTGTACTTTGCTCCGTTCATCTTTCCCTCGATCCTGACTAGTCTCCCAGTCCCTGCCACTGAATAACATCCCCACAGCATGAGGTTGCCACCACCAGGTTTCACCATAGGGATTGTGCCAGGTTTCCTCCAGATGTGACGCTTGGTATTCAGGCCAAAGAGTTCAATTTTGGTTTCATCAGACCAAAAAATCTTGTTTCTCAAGGTCTGGGAGTCCTTTAGGTGGCTTTGGCAAACTCCAAGTGGGCTGTCATGTGCCTTTTACTGAGGAGTGGCTTCCGTCTGGCCGCTCTACCATAACGGCCTGCTTGGTGGAGTGCTGCAGAGATAGTTGTAATTCTGGAAGGTTCTCCCATCTCCACAGAGGAACTCTGGAGCTCTGGACCAAGGGTTCTTGGTCACCTCCCAGACCAAGGCCCTTCTCCCCCGATTGCTAAGTTTGGCTGGGTGGCCAGCTCTAAGAATTGTTTTGGTGGTTCCAAACTTCTTCCATTTAAGAATGATGGAGGCCACTGTGTTCTTGGGGACCTTCAATGCTGCAGAATTTTTTTGCTACTCTTCCCCAGATCTGTGCCTCAACACAATCCTGTCTCGGAGCTCTACGGAAAATTCCTTCGACCTCATGGCTTGGTTTTTGCTCTGACATGCACTGTCAACTGTGGAACCTTTATGGACAGGTGTGTGCCTTTCCAAATCATGTCCAATCAATTGAATTCACCACAGGTGGACTCCAATCAAGTTGTAGAAACATCTCAAGGATGATCCATGGAAACAGGATGCACCTGAGCACAATTTTAAGTCTCATAGCAAAGGGTCTGAATACTTATGTAAATAAGGTATTTCTGTTTAGTTTTTTTGATATATTTTCAAAACATTCTAAAAAACGGTTTTCGCTTTGTCATTACAGGGTATTGTGTGTTGATTGATGAGGGTAAAAATGTATTTAATCAATTATAGAATAAGGCTGTAACGGAACAAAATGTGAAAAAGTTGAAAGGGTCTGAATACTTGCAGAATGCACTGTACTGTATATGAAAAGTGTGTTATGATATGACTTTGAAATGAGAAGCGAGAAACACAATGCCATATAACGCATACTCATGACTTATAAGAGTCTGTTACATTTATTTTACTCTGCTTAACTATTGTGAAAACTTAATTTATCATATTCATTTTAAACTTTCTGTAGGGACAATTGAAATCAATACCATATCTTGGGAGTAAATAATATTAACCTGCATCCTCAGACACCTTTGGACACAGCAAGAAGCAAGAAGCTTAAATTGAAATTACTTTTGGGTAATGTATCCAATGAATGTCAACAAGGGCTAATTTGTCAAGTCGTCATGACCGCATTATTTCACTAATTATTCATCTGAAGCGTACATAATGAATTACAGGTTCATAGTTTGTAATTTAAATTGGACATGTACTTTTCCCTTCTCTAAACACTATTTTGCAACCAGTACCTAATTAAGTGTATTTGTGACCTAGTTATGGCAGAGATGAGAATCAATAATTACAACTATGTATAAGATGCTCCAATGAAAGCAGAGTGTGGAGAATCTTCTTCAGAGAGAATTCTACAATTCCCCCACATGAGAGAGGGGCAGGCATCTCTACCACTCCCTGCTGTGCTATAACATTTAATAAACCAGTCATGTCTCTGATATAAAACTTCAAGTATCTTAATTTACTATATGGTGTCAACAGAACTTGTCATAAAAACCTTTACACAACATCCCCCAGCTTGTTTGCAAAAATGCATACGACCACCATCAAAGATCACCGCCACTGACTGCCTCCCCTTTTATACCGAAACGTCCTATTTCCATCACAGATGTCGTGATTTTTTAAATAATGTATGACTTTACTCACAAATTAAAAACTGTCGATGGAAAAGTGGTTTCTGGTAGCTTCTGGGAACAATTTTTTGCACCATTATAATATTACCACTTTTCTCCAAGACAAATGTTGTTCTGTTCAAGACATTCTAATTTTCTTCGCCTGTATTTGTTTCAAATATTCATGCCTGCAGGCAGAAGATGGACAACAGAGCAACCTAATTTCCACAATGCACTTAACACTTCCCACGTTGCCAAAACCTCAGAGGCACTTACATGAAGAAAGGTAATTTGAGATTTATTTAATCCCAAACCCAAATCAAATCGGATAGGGTTTGCCTGATTTTGACTATGAGGGCAGTTTTAAGTAAGATGTTTAAGAGTCATATCCCATTTCCTTGGTCTACTTTCCCAATTTAGCAGAGGCCCAATTTAAAGCTTAAATTAAGATGGGGTTGAACTGTACTGTGCCTAATACTGTTAAAGCGCAAACCATTGGGAACTAAGTGAAGCATTAATTTCTTTCCTGTTCTAAGAAGAAACATGTTGTCATAGGAACGACCTGCAATATATACACCAGAACAAAAAAGTATTGTTGTAATGACATTATAACTACATTTGAACACCTAATCAACATTTTATATGGAAATTAAATAGTAAATTCATATTGAACAGAGGTATTCAATACTCCTATGTAAGAGACATTGACAAGTACATTTTTTCCTACCAACTCTGATCTTGGTTGAAGCCGGAACATTTCTCAGTCTGTGGCAAGGTTAGAGTCTTTACCTTCCCAAATTATACTGTATTTTTCAAATTGTTCACTAAACAGCCAAAGATGTTCGATAGTCAATAATACATGCTCTTCATACTCCTCTAAGTACAACCTTTGGCTTAGGTCAAAAGGTCCCAGTGAAGGTAGTTCTTGATTCTAGCTGTCAAGATGAAGAACTGTAGGTTAACAATACAGTAGACCTTCCAATGAAATGGAAAAAAGGAATGTCTTGTCGTATTAATGTGAGAGCTGAAATTCTCTTCCACACCTTCCACACCTGAAGAGATTTGCTTCAATCTGTGTGGCAGCCATCTTTATTAGGTCACCTTTCATGTCCATAGCATAATTATTTTGCACCTTTGATGGAGCAGCAATTTGTTGATTAAGAGGAAAAATGCTAGGCTAATGCCATACCCCTGCAATAACTTCAAGATTACAGAAAACGTTTTTCGATGAAAGGGGAGTGTAGTCTTGTATTTTGATAAAGAGCAGAGCTGATCTTGAAGTGAGTAGAGCTGACGTTAGAAGGAATGATGAACATCTATCAAGTTCAATTTGGAGTGGGTCTTTTAGGTTTTTTCAAGAACGCTGATTGAGTTTAGCACTGAGTTGTCATACTTTATAATCAGTTTAAACACACAGCATACAGTGCCTTATAAATGTATTCAGACCCCTTGGATTTCTTCAAATTGTGCTGTGTTATAAAGTGGGATTCAAATTGATTAAATAGTTATTTTCTTGTCATTAATATACACAAAATACTCTGTCAAAGATGAATATAAAAAACTATAACAAAAATATTATCGTTGCATACTGTAAGTATTCAGCCCCTTTGTTTAGGCAAGCCTAAATATGTTCAGGAGTATAATTTGGCTTAACAAATAACATAACAAGTTACATGGACTTAGTCTGTGTGAAATAATAGGGGTTGACATGATTTTTAAATGACTAACCCTCTGTCCCCCATACATACAACATATGTAAGGTCCCTCAGTCAAGTATTGAACTTCAAGCACAGATTCAACTACAAAGACCAGGAAGCTCTCGAATGCCTCATAAAAAAGGCAGTGGGTAACAATAACAAATCAGACATTGAATATCTATTTAAGCTTGGTTTATTTCATAATTATGCTCTGCATTATGTATTAAAGCACCCAGACACCTCAAAGATACATTCGTCCTTCTGAACTGAGCTGCAGGACAGGAATGAAACTGCTCAGGAATGTTACCATGAGGCCATTGGTGATTTTAAAACAGCTACAGAGTTCAATGGCTGTAATGGGAGATAACTGAGGATGGATCAACAGCATTGTAGTGACTACACAATAATGACCCGTGAAAAGAAGAGCACAAATATACATAATAAAACATATTCCAAAACATGGATCTTGTATGCAACAGGGCACTAAAGTAATACTGCAACAAACAAAAAAAACATGGCAAAGGAATACACTTTTTGGCCTAAATGTAAAGCTCTATGTTTGGGGCAAATCCAACACATTATTGAGTAACTGCTTCCTTATTTTCAAGCATGGTGGTGGCTAAATCATGGTATGGGTATGCTTGACATAGGCAAATACTTGGGATAAAAATAAATGAGATAGGGCTAAGCACAGGCAAAATCCTAAAGGAAAACCTGCTTCAATATGCTTTACACCAGACACTGGGAGTGAAATTCACCTTTCAGCAGTACAATAACCCACAACACAAGTCCAAATCTACTGTACACTGGAGTTGCTTACCAATAAGACAGTGAATGTTCCTAAGTGGCCAAGTTACAGTTTTGACTTAAATCTGCATGAAATACCATGGCACGACTTGATAATCACTTTCTAGCCATGATCCTCAACATCTTGACAGAGCTTGAAGAATTTTGAAAAGAATAATAGGCAAATGTTGCACAATCCAGGTGTGTAAAGCTCTTAGAGACGTACCTAAGAAGACTCACAGCTGTAATTGCAGCCAAAGGTGTTTCTAACATGTATGAACTCAGGGAGCTGAATACCTATGCAATGACTATATTTGATTTTTATTCATCTTTAAAAAATCTTCACATTTTTCTTCTACTTTGACATTACAGAGTATTTTGTGTAGACTGTTGAAAAATAATGACAATTAAATCCATTTTAATACCATTTTTAAGAAATCCAAGGGGTCTGAATACTTTTGCAAGGCACTGTATGTGCCTCTAACAGAGTATATGACTTAAATCATTTCTTCAGTTCTCATGTTTGATCTAGCGCAGATCATACCTGGCTGTGATGGCAAGTAGAGCACACTAATAAAGACAAATTAACAACTTCGGGAACATTGCTACAGCTATAACAGCAAAAAAACTGTCAACCATTGATGTCTTAGAGGTTCCACTGTAGGTTTTATCAAATAACAGCTTATTAGACACTTAAACAGTGATTGCCTTTGATAAAAGACTATAATATGACTACTACAGTGTAATCTTTTATATACTATATCATGATAGTGCAACCATGTTATTGCCTTTTCTCCAATATACTCTCTCAGATATCTGCGTCTTGACACTTTCACTGCTTCCTTCTGGCATTTCTGCTGAAGGAGAGCCAGCGAAAAGAAAAATGGTTAACTTGCAGTTTTGCTTTTCATAAGGATAATAAACCATTCCTGCAATCTACATGGCCATGCTAAGCTAAATGAGAGGGTTTGACTGAAGTACATTTTTAGTAAACTTGATTGATCTTATCTGTCACCATTCTCCAACCATTCTTCAACATAAAGATTGTTTGGAATTTCTGCACCACTTCATAATGGATTCAGAAACACTTTCGGTAACACTTCTGTGTTTCAGTAACACTTTTCAGTAACACTCTCTATGAGCCACAGTGTATAATGTATTCTGAAGTACATTTATAGTGCCTTCTATCACCCCATAGTGCATCAGAAGACTTATAATAAAGATTCCAGCCCACAGCTCCTTTTAACAGATTTTTATGAATAAATTTCTTGTCGTGTTTCTAAAATGCACTTTCTTTCACCAGAAAAATGTATTTACAAATAACAATATAGGATACTGAAAAATACAAAATATGGTACTATGGTGTTTATAGAAGTAGATCATGATACCATCAGGGTAGCTCATGCAATATACTATCTCAGGCCTCTTGGACTAGTCCAGAGATAAGAAAAATTAGAGGTTTAAACCCATTTTTCTTCTCAACACCAACATTTTCCTTTCCATTGCCAATTGTAATTATGCCTCCAAGTCTTTCATATAACAGTGCTCTGCAGTTGGTTGGTCTATGAAAATAACACGGGAGGAAATCACAATGACCCAGTGGGCCATTTTGCCTGTGATACCGTGAAATATGCTAGAAAGCAATCTTATTTTATTGAGTTAATATAATCAAATATGGAAATGTTAGTGACTCTAAAGGTATACCTATAAAGGTAGTTTTGGCTTAATAGGCAATTAACTTAAAACTTTGGAAAATAACTTTATCCACTTACACTTAACATGAAAAACGAAAAGATCTAATTTCATTACCTGATTACTAGCCATTCTTCAAAAAGGATAACTGTCTGGAAGAATAGTGAAACAAATTGCATGTCATTGTGGGATCTCTTGGCTTTTTACGTCATTGTATTTTGGTTGGGATTTTGTTATTGTCTCAGTGAGAGTGGCAGAGAGAGTGGTTGAGGGATGAAACATGTCAGACTGTCACCTGTGGAAATGCCAGAGTAGTCAGTAGTGTGTGTCTGATAGGCATAGATGAGCCTCCTCACGCGTGATCTACCCATTTCACTAGAAAAGGTCAATTACTGAACTAAAAGGGAAATAGTCTGCCTACATGGTGATTATATCTTCGGAGCATGGCAGCTTTGATACCACACAAAAAGTGTGTGATGTGTGTTTGTATAGTACGTTTGGTCTTGGTCTTCAACTGCAAAGAACAGCAATTAATGTTGGCCAGTACTGCCAAGACTGTCACCTTTCCATCTTTTTATTTCCAAAAGTCGTGTTTTCAAACCTGTTCTTAAACCTGTTCTAAAGTGCTACAAAAATAAATATATCTTACACGGAAACGTCTTCTACAGGAAGCAATGGAGGCCAACCTGGCAGGCTTCTAATTTCACACTTCAATGGAAGCCAACAAGCTGTCGCTTGCATAATTTGTTGTTGCGATTATGTTCATATTTATGACGATGTCCTATTAAGAAATCCCTTCTCAATAGACACTACCTTCACACATAGGCCAGGTGTGCAAATGTTCCTTTATACACAATCTGATGTTCTGCTGCAAGCTTAGCATGGCCACAGCAAGTGTACAGTAAATAACATTGTGTAGTCTTACTCATTCATCATCAACATTTTTACAGTGCCTTCAGGTCTAGCATGGCGTGCTACATACGGTTACCATGGCAGTAGGTTTCTGCTGAATATGAGAAACAATATGAACTACTAAGTCACTAAAGGCAACACCAGCAACAGCGGAGGTAAGTGTGGACTGTGTTTGTCAGTTTGGTCAGGGGCAGCTCCAAGCATAAGCGACATAAGCGTTTTTTAGGAACTGTCAGGGTCTCAACTTACTTTTGAGAGTAAAAATAGTAGAATACACAGTGCCATTTCGAAATTTGGTTGTGCATCAACAGTTTCTCTTTTTATGTCAGTCCCTCAATTAGCTGGCAATCAGCCATGTACATTTGTAGATTGGTTATTAGTCTTGCCAGCAATCTAAACTTGTATTAATCATGGCCGAATACCGACCGGGCATGCAGGGCACGTGCCCAGGGGCCCTGAACTCCAGGGGGTCCCCATTGATTGTGTTAGTCATTCTCTCTCAGATATCATATTAACATGACATACGTCATGGCAAAATGTGTAGAATTGTAGGAAATTAGATTTAAAATTGCAAAAGTTTCTCACCACCCGATGGCAAAATGGGTAGAATTGCAGGAAATTAACTTTAAAACTAAAATGTTGCTCTCCGTTGTCAAGAGGGGGACCACTAAAATGTTTTACCTTGAGGTGGGGGGCCCACCAAACCAAATCTCGCTTAGGGCCCCCAAAAGGCTAGAAACGACCTTGAGTGTGGTCCAGTATAGGGCCATTATATTGGCCTAGAATGGTCATTCATTATTGAACGTCTCTGCCAATTGGCCGAGCCGCCACCAAAACTGCAACGGTGTCCTCTCTTGAAATTGGACGATTATGCATCTAAAATTATTCCTGACCTCTTTTGAAATATTTGACACTGTACGCATATTTTTGCAAACTTTGCCATATGCCAGCTCTAAATTTGATCAGAATGGTTGATTCCATCCATCCTGAGGTATTAGTTCCATTTGAGTAACATTCTGATTGAAATTCAGAACTAAGAATCATTCACCTTGAAGTGAGTGGAATTCATCTTAGGATGACAGTTGAGTTTACACCTAACTAAGTATAACCACAAGCTGGTTCACTCCTTTTTAGATTGCACATTGTTGCCAGTGTATCCTTCCCCAAATTGCGTTTGACCTTGGGTTAAAGACAGATTTACTTATTTACATACATATATATGAACTGGCTAATACTGATGAAATTGATAGATAAGTAAAAACTAATTATAGCACAGCATTGTTGAATAATTGTTTCTGATTGGCTAGAAGGGCTTTTTGGATGGAAATTAAAACCAGATAATGGGACAGTTAGAAAACATATCAGGACACCTTGCAATCATGTCTCAATAAGGGCCCACACATGCAGACTGTACTTGCTAGAAAGTTACAGAATCCTAAACCAACAACCACACAAACTGAAATTGGATACATTATTGTTATGTAAATTACTGATGTCCCCTTTAAGAATGGAGCACCCTTGGTCATGCGCACTGTTGTTCTATGTTATTCTGGTACTAACTCGTTTTAGTAAATGTGAAGCTCAATGTTGCATGTGGACCAATACCCACTGCCACGTCTGGATGACATCTTTGCTGCACTAGCTGGTGGGAAACACTTCAGTAAAATCGATCTGGAACAGGCTTACCTGTGATCTTTCACGGGACTGGTCAATTACTACAGAAGATTCCTCCCAAACCTTTCAGCAGTACTCCAGCCTCTAAATCAGCTCCTGGAAAAGAATGGTACATGGCAGTGGACAGAACAGCGTGAAAATGCATTTCTTGAGGCAAAACAGCTCATCACATCTGAACAGGTCCTGATGCATTACGACCCTGAACTGCCGGTGAAGTTGGCTTGTGATGCGTCCCCTTATGGCTTAGGGGCCGTCCTTTCACACACACTGAAAGATGGTTTCAGAGAGGCCAGTTGCATTTGCGTCACGAACATTGAATGATGCAGAGAAAAACTACTCACAAATCGACAAAGATGCACTGGCGCTTGTGTGGTGCATCAAGAAATTCCACGCATACCTATATGGCAAGCGTTTCACACTGGCTACGGATCACCAGCCGTTGCTTTCTATTTTAAGTCCAAAGAAAGGCATTCTGGCAATGACAGCGGCCAGGTTACAGCGATACGCCTTGTTCCTTGCCAGTCATATGTATGACATTGAGTTTAAGCTGTCGTCCCTCCACACAAATGCAGATGGATTATCCAGACTGCCGTGTACAAGAGAAAGACAAAGGAGTGTGGATGCAGTGGACATTTTCCATACCGCTCAGCTCGAGGCAGTCACAAGCAAAGTTATCAAACGGGAGACAAGGAAAGATGTGACCTTTTCAAAAGTATTCACCTACACCATGTCAGGATGGCCAGCTACAGGCAGAAAGGAGCTGACTCCGTATTTCCAGCGGAGAAACTAAATTACAACGTATCAAGGATGTATGTGGGGAATGAGAGTAATGATACCTCAGAAATGCCAACGTCAGGTTTTGCAGCAACTACATGAAGGTCATGTTGGAATTGTCAAAATTAAGCTGCTTGCAAGGAGCCACTTCTGGTGGCCCGGTCTGGATAAACAGATAGAATACATGGAGAAGAACTGTAGCGGATGTTTGGAAACCCTTCACATGCCTGCTCCTGTCCCAGTCCACCCATGGGAATGGCCCACAGAGTCATTCCCATGGCAGGGAATTCATGTGCACTATGCTGTTCTCTTTGAAAAGCACATGTTTCTGGTTATAGTTGATGCCCATTCCAAATGGCCATAGGTGTTTTGCACTGACTCTTCCACCTCAGCTCAAACAATAGAGTGTCTCACAACAACGTTTGCACGCTTCGGATTGCTGCTGCAGCTGGTAAGTGACAACGCGAAAGCTTTTGTAAGTGACGAGTTTACAAGATTCATGTCAGTAAATGGAATCAAACACTCAACCTCAGCTCCGTACCACCCTGCCACCAATGGGCTGGCAGAACGCTTTGTGCAAACCCTAAAGCAAGGACTCCGTGCAGCAAAACGAGACAAAGGGACTTTGCCAACAAAACTGGCCAAGTTCCTGGCCTCCTACTGAAACACCCCACATGCCACGACAAATGAAAGCCCAGCCGCACTGATGTTCAGGAGGCCTTTGTGCACACAGCTGGACATCATGATGCCAAACAGGCGTAATGAAGTGCTGAACAAACAAGCCAAGATGGTCTCCGGTGGCCGGGAGCACCATCTCCAAACAGGACAGGAAGTGATGGTGCGAGACTACAGAAGGGGAGGGAAATGGACAAGAGGGACTGTTCATACACAAATGAGACCCAGAACTTACCAGGTTCAAGTGAGCCCAGACATAATGGGGTGGCGTCACATTAACCAAATGCATTCCACGGAAAACAGCACAACAATCGAGAGAGGACAGGCACAGAGAGCTCCTGAGAGTGACACACATGGAACTGTAGAGGGCGGTGGAGCAGTAAAGAGACCCCAGGCTGAAAGAAGGGAACGTGTTGAGGAAGGTGCTGCTATAACAGAAGCTATACGCAAGCACACACTGAGGATGTTCAGGAGCCTCCAGACAATCCTAGGCGCTACCCAGAACGAAGGCACCGTCCAACAGACAGACTAGACTTATAAACAAACAAACAAAAACGAACTGTTCAAGTTCAAATCAAAAGATGCAAATAACTACAACAAGTTCTGGGAAATGTTTCAGTTGCGGTTTGGTAAAAGAAACTCTGATTGTATAAGAGAAAGAATGTTATGTTCTGTTAATTAGTGATGTCCCCTTTAAGAATGGAGCACCCGTGGTCATGTTCAGTGTTGTTCTATGTTATTTTGGTACTAACTCGTTTTAGTAAATGTGAAGGTCCAGTTCAATTCCTTGTATTCAGAGTCATTCTTATTATATACATAAGTAATAAGAGCTAAGACACTACAATTATAAACACAGGTCCAATGAGGAAAAAACATCGCTAGCTAGAATTGATTTGTTTTTGCAAAGATTTGGTTTTGGAGCATCTGATGACCTAACGTGGTGAGTGATGAAGATGAATTTCTCTGGTCTCGGCAACTGTTTGCAGTCATGACGCAAGAGGCTCTATGTTGTCAAATCCTACCACATTTCTAGTTTGACCAGCTGTTTTCAGAAGTATATGTTATTATTCAATTGTCATATTGGAAGGTTTGCTAGCAACAAACTATTTAGATAACTTCTAGCCTAGTGTTTGTTATGCAATGCGATCTTGTAAAGAACAGTGTCGAGTGTTCTGACGAGAACGCAAACTTTTATAACTATGACAGGAAAATATCGGGCATTATCTGCTGATTGTTATGGATGTATCCAAATGAATGTCAATAGAAAGCAGCTACTTAGCAGTTATTCTGGCTGCAGAGGTCGTGACTTTGTTAGCCAGTAGCTAGAACGTTGCCAGTGAGCATGGCAATAGAACATAAAGAACGAACGACTTGGTCGCGTCCATAAAAATTTAACTAATCGAATGGGTTGTGACTGGGTTGCGTCTCTAGCAACCAAAAGATGAGAAAGTATGAATTTGCTTATATACTGTAAATGAAAATATCAACGGAAATGTTTTAGTTCTAAAGGTAAATGTGTGCTTAAAGTATTATTTTATTTGGCAAACAAACAACTGGGTCGCCCCATAAATATCAAACTAATCAAAAGAATGACGCGTCTCTAGCATCTAAAAGATGAGAAAGTATGAATTTGCTTATAAAAATGAAAATATCAAAGGTAAAAAGTTCATACCGCTAAATGTGCTCTTTCATAATGATTTCTTTGGCAACTGTGGTATAAGCGGGATAAACCCCTCTGTTCTGTACATTACCTTGGAAAAATGAACTCCGCAAAGGGACTCGTCCCACTGCATTGTCCATTATTTCCAAGGTAATGTACAGGACATCAGTGTTTATCCTTTACATATATAATAGTTCTATAGTTGCCATGGCAGCCTTGTAGCAGCCTAAGCACAGCGCTCTTGTAAATGTGAAGACCAAGGGGTTGGGTCAAAACGTTTACATAGATCAGACATGGACAGAGTAGGATTAGCTCAGTTTCAAAGGTGTTTATTAAAATAATAGTCCAAAAGAAAAGAATAGGTCTCCCCCAAGAGACCCTCTCCGGGATACCGTCTTCTGGGCTCCGGGTCTTGCTGTATCCTGTGGGGATAAAAAACGGAACTCTCTCCTGTTACCTCTGGTACCTTCCCCAACTATAAGGGAGTCCTTTCCTCCCCCAGTCTCTCCCCTGTGTGCTGCCCTTCTGGCAGCTTTATGGGAGTTGTACAGCTGATGAACAATCAGCCTTTGATTACTCACCAATCCCCAATTAGTCCTGGCTGGAGAGCCCATCGAGACCTGGTACATCCAGCAGATGAAGCCATCGCCTCATGATGTATACTCCGTCTGTCACCAGGCCTCGACGAGTCTCCCCCTGGTGGCTGACCTGTCATCAGTGCGATGTATGTCTCCCTTCTCGATAGGGCATTCTCGTTTCCATGCTTCGCCCCTGACCTGTGCACAACAGAAAAAGAGAAGCGTTGAAGGGACAAGAACCACCTGGTGACGCGATCGTTTGTGTCCTTTCCCCTGGCCATCCAGACCAGGGGAGCATGGTCCGTGACCAGGGTGAAGTGGGTACCTAACAGGTAATACTTGAGAGTATCTAGCGCCTACTTCACCACTAGAAACTCTTTCTCAACGATTGAGTCCTTTTTCTGTAGGTATCAGCTTTCGGCTGATGTACATGATGGGGTGCTCCTCCCCATCATGTATCTGGGACAGAACGGCCTCTAGTTCCATATCACATGCATCCGTCTGGACAAACATCGGCACCTGGAAATTGGGTGTTACGAGAATCGGACGGGAGCACAGCGCTTCCTTCAGGCGGCTGAACGCCGCTTCTGTCTCGTCCGTCCATTTCACTGTTTTCGGGAGGCGGGCCCTGGTTAGATCGGTGAGGGGGGACGCTATAGCCGCAAAGTTGGTAATTAACCGGCTATAGTATCCTGCCAGTTCCAGGAAGGACTTAACCTGTGTCTTGATGCGTGGAACGGGCCGTCCGATCAAATACCCCAGGTACTCCACCTCCTCGAACACTAGTTTTCATTTCTTGGGGTTCGCAGTCAACCTGGCTTGTCTGAGCGCATCCAGCACCGCCTGGAGGCGCGTGAGGTGCTCTTCCCAACTTTGGCTGTGGATGATGATATCATCCAAATAGGCCTCTGCGTACTGCTGGAGGGGTCGAAGTACTTTGTTCATCAGTCGCTGGAATGTGGGCGGGGCTTCCGTGGAGACCGAACGGGATCACCCGGGACTGATACAATCCGTCTGGTGTTGAAAACACAGTCTTCTCCCGGGAAGAGGCTGCCAATGGTACCTGCCAATATCCTTTGGTCAGGTCAAGGGTGCTGATGTACCGGGCCTTTCCCAATCGTTCGATGAGCTCGTCCACCCTCGGCATGGGCTAGGCGTCAAACAAGCTTATGTCGTTCACACCCCGGAAATCATTACAGAAGCACTGGCTACCGGCCAGTTAGGACACCAACACGATGGGGCTGCACCATGCACTGTGAGACTCTTCAACGACCCCCCCATCCTCAGCATAGCCTTCACTTCCTGTTTCACGTCCTTTCTTCGGGCCTCCGGAATCCGATAAGGCCTATTTCGTACTGTTTCCCAGAGCCGTGTACGGATGAGGTGTTCAATGAGGATCGTGCGGCCCGGCTTCTCGGAGAACACTACCGTGTTCCGATCGACGAGCTCCCTGAGCTGTTGCTTCTGGGTCCTCATTGCTCGGGACCACCACTGGTACCGTTGGCATCCTGGGTCCCGACCATAACACGCCAAGGCTGTCCTCTCGTGCCACTTCTTCAACAGGTGCACATGGTAAATCTGTTGGGGTTTCCGTCTCCCCGGCTGCCGTACGCGGTAATTGACAGGTCCCAGCTTCTCGATCACCTCGTATGGCCCATGCCATGTTGCCAGGAACTTACTTTAGGCCGTGGGGATTAAGACCAACACCCTGTCTACCACCTGGAGTTCTCGGGACTGGGCTCCCAGATTGTAGACCTGGGCTTGAGCGCGTTGGGCCTTCTCCATATGTTCCCTCACGACTGGCCATATGGCTGTCATCCCCTCCCTCATCGTCTCCACGTGCTCTACTACGCTGCGTAAGGGGGTCGGTTCGGCTTCCCACACCTCCTTGATAAGGTCCAGTAGGCCTCGTGGCCTCCTCCCATAGAGGAGTTCGAAAGGGGAAAACCCAGTGGAGGACTGGGAAACTTTTCGGATTGAGAACATTAGGTGGGGTAGTAGCTGGTCCCAGTTCTTCCCGTCCTGCTCGATGACCTTCCACAGCATTTGTTTGAGCGTCTTATTGAACCGCTCGAAGAGTCCATCCATCTGTGGGTGGAAGACAGAGGTCCGGATCTGCTTAATCTGGAGGAGAGCACACAAATCTTTCATTAGGCGAGACATAAACTCAGTACCTTCGTCTTTCAGGATGTTGTTCGGGATACCCACCCGGCTAAAGAGATGGAATAGCTCCCGGGATTCCCAGTTCACTGCGTGACCCACTTCGCCTCCGGGGCTTGCTGATGGCATCGACTGCTCTCGAGCCGGGCAATTCCAGGCAATGTGCCCCCGGGCACCACACTCAAAACACCTCCTTTGGTCTCAAATCTACCTGGAGTCGTCGGAGGCGGGTCGGCCAACCCCAGCCGTCTCTCCACGGGTTTGCGGTCCTTTGGCCCTGCGAACTGTCGGTTCAGGGTACACAGCAGTGGGGCTGTCCTTCCGACTTCTCAAACGGGCGCCGACTCGGCCCGGCTCCCACTCAGCAGGGCCTGAGTATTAGGATGCATCTCCACTGCTTCCAGGAGGCCCTCCAAGGTCTGGGCCGCGCATAGACTCGCTGCCCTCTTCATGTCGTGGGGTAGTGCCCGTTAGGAAGCGATCCAGGACCACTTTGTCTAGGATAGAGAGAGTGGATACGTCGGTTAGGAGCCATCCCCTGGTGACGCGGAGTAGGTCGCTCATCTGGGCTCGGGGGGATGCGTCGGCTACAAACCTCCAGTCGTGGAATAGTTGAGCCTGATGGACCAGGCTATACCCGTCGCGGCTGAGTATCTCCCATTTGAGTCCGTCGTAGTTAGCAGCCTGTTCATCGTTCAGGTCCCAATACACCTTTTGGGTATTCCCAGAGAGGAACGGGGCCAGCAGACTGGCCCACTTCTGCCTTGGCCATCCTTCCCGTAAGTGCTGTCTGTTGAAACGTACAGAGGTAGGTTTCAATGTCATCATCTTCTGTTAGCTTGATTAAAAACTTGCTTGGATATGATTCAGTAGACGGTCCTCCTTGTAGCTTCCTGATTTCCTTAATGAGTCGGCTGTTTTGTAGCCGCTGTTCTTCCAGCGTTCGTTGCTGAACCGCCTGTTGGGCTTGTTGGGCCCGGATGAACTGAGCTATCAACTCGTCCATGCTGATGCTGGGTAAACGTCAACCCTGATCTGACAACATTATCAGAGTGCCCACATTCTCCACCACTTGTGGCAGACCAGGGGGTTGGGTCAAATCGTTTACATAGATCAGACATGGACAGAGTAGGATTAGCTCAGTTTCAAAGGTGTTTATTAAAATAATAGTCCAAAAGGAAAGAATAGGTCTCCCCCAAGAGACCCTCTCCGGGATACCGTCTTCTGGGCTCCGGGTCTTGCTGTATCCTGTGGGGATCAAAAACTGAACTCCCTCCTGTTCCCTCTGGTACCTTCACCAACTATACAGGAGTTCTTTCCTCCCCAAGTCTCTCCCCTGTGTGCTGCCCTTCTGGCAGCTTTATGGGAGTTGTACAGCTGATGAGCAATCAGCCCTTGATTACTCACCAATCCCCAATCCGCCCCAATTAGTCCTGGCCGGAGAGCCGGTCGAGACCTGGCACGTCCAGCAGATTGAACCATCGCCTCGTGGCAGTGGCTTCTGATTGAATTCAATTTTCACAGAACTGCTTGTTGCAATTTCGATGAGGCTCTCTTGTTCAGATATCGGTACGCGGACTGGAGGCAGGGGATGAAAGGGATAACGAATCCAGTTTTTTGTGTCATCCGTTTCGGGAATGTACCTGCGTAAATGCGCACCCAACTCACTCAGGTGCTTCGCCTTATCACATTTGATATTGTCCGTAAGCTTGAGATCATTTGCACACAAAGAATAATACAAGGATGGAAAGACCTGTGTGTTGTCCTTGTTAACCTCTACCGAGCACCTACCCCGGGTCCGGGAGCACCCCCCACCCCTCCCACACTGATTAGCATCGCTAGCATAGCGTCACAATTAAATAGTAGCATCTAAATATCATTAAATCACAAGTCCAAGACACCTAATGAAAGATACAGATCCTGTGAGTAAAGCCACCATTTCAGATTTTTAAAATGTTTTACAGGGAAGACACAATATGTAAATCTATTAGCTAAACACGTTAGCAAAAATCACCCTTTTTCTTGTCCACCATTTTCTCTCAACACCAGTAGCTATCACCAATTCGGCTAAACTAAGATATTGATAGCCACTAACCAAGAAAAAAGCTCATCAGATGACAGTCTGATAACATATTTATGGTATAGGATAGGTTTTGTTAGAAAAATTTGCATATTTCAGGTAGATGTCATAGGTTACAATTGCACCCACCGTCACAAATGGACTAGAATAACTACATAGAGCAACGTGTTTACCTACTTACTAATCATCAAACATTTCGTAAAAATACACAGCATACACTAATCGAAAGACACAGATCCTGTGAATACAGACAATATTTCAGATTTTCTAAGTGTCTTACAGCGAAAACACAATAAATCGTTATATTAGCATACCACATATGCAAACGTTACCAGAGCATTGATTCTAGCCAAAGAGAGCGATAACGTAAACATCGCCAAAATATATTAATTGTTTCACTAACCTTCTCAGAATTCTTCCGATGACACTCCTGTAACATCGCATTACACAATCCATATAAAGTTTGATCGAAAATGTGCATATTTAGCGGCACAAATCGTGCTTACACAATGGAAATACTGTCCAACTACTCAAGCAATCTGCCCGGCAGCATCATGATAATACAACTATTTTTATCGAAAACTATTCATAAACTTGACAAAAAAAATACAGGTTGGCCATGAAATGAAAGATGCATTAGTTATTAATGCAACCGCTAAGTTAGATTTTTAAAATTAACGTTACTAGACATACAGTGTGCGTTACAGGCAGACTAGTGCCGCAATAACTGCGTCACCATTTACCATTATTGAGTTTACATTTTTCCACATAAAAATGGAATAACATCATAAATAGCTCTTACTTTTCGACGAGCTTCCATCGGAATCTTGGCCAAGTGGTACTTTTGTCCAAAAGAATCGTTGCTTGGTTGTAAAACGTTGCATTCAACTTCTGATATAGCAGCTAACTATAGCTAACATTCGCTAACATTTGCTAACGTGTTCAAATCCTCAATACGCAATACTGAGGAAATTCCGAAAAATAGCAATATACTCGCATAATCTGATATAACTCGGTTTCAAATAGCTTCGTTATGATGTTTCTAACACCTATATCAAATTAAATTACAGACTGATATATCTAAAGTTCATTACTGAGCGCTCGAAAATGGCATGCCCAGGTCTCTGCGTAAAGTTCAACGTCGAAAAGATGGCGTACCTCACTCCTTGGTGTTTTATAACCTCTGAGAGATACCTAGGAAGCCCATTCCACTTCTCATTGGTTACTGACATCCAGGGGAAGGCGGGTGCAGTTCGTGTCGTTCCATAGGATATACACACCCCTTTAAACTGAACTGAGATCAGAGCTTCGCTCTCAGACCTTCGCAAAACCTGTCATGGATTTCGCTGTAGAAAAAGTTCTGTTCCACTCAGAGACATAATTCAAACGGCTATAGAAACTAGATAGTGTTTTCTATCCAATAATAACAATAATATGCATATTGTACGATCAAGAATTGAGTAGGAAGCCGTTTCATCTGTAGAGACAATTATGCTAATTTGAAACAGCACCCCCTATAGTCGCAAGAAGTTAATGCAGACAGAGAAGAGCTCCAACTTCTTAATCATAGCCTCAATTTTGTCCCGCACATTGAATATAGTTCTGGGGAGTCCCTGTAATCTTAGATTCAGATCATTCAGGCGAGAAACAACATCACCCAGATAGGCCAGTTGTCTGAGAAACTCGTCATTATGCGTGACAAGTGAAAATGATGGTCAGTAAAGAAAACTTTAAGCTCGTCTCTCAATTTAAAAAAAACGTCAATACTTTGCCACTTGATAACCAGCGCACTTCTGTATGTTGTAAAAGTGTTACATGGTCGCTGCCCATATCATTGCATAGTGCAAAAAATACACAAGAGTTCAGGGGCCTTGCTTTAACAAAGTTAACCATTTTCGTTGTAGTGTCCAAAACATCTTTCAAGCTGTCAGGCATTCCCTTGGCAGCAATAGCCTCTTATGGATGCTGCAGTGCCTAAGTGTCGTCGGGAGCAACTGCGTGCACACGCGTTACCACTCCACTATGTCTCCCTGTCATGGCTTTTCCGCCATCAGTACAGATACCAACACATCTTGACCACCAAAGTCCATTTGATGTCACAAAGCTGTCCAGTACTTTAAAAATATCCTCTCCTGTTGTCCTGGTTTCCAGTGGTTTGCAGAAGAGGTTGTCTCCTTAATTGACCCCCCATAAACGTAACGAACATATACCAGGAGCTGTGCCAGGCCCGCCACGTCTGTTGACTCATCCAGCTTTAACGCATAGAATTCACTGGCTTGCATGCGAAGCAGTAATTGTTTCAAAACATCTCCTGCCATGTCACTGATGTGTTGTGAAACAGTATTGTTTGATGAAGGCATTGTCTGTATAGTTTCTTTGGCCTTTTCCCCCCAGCATTGTCCCAGCCATATCCGCAGCAGCAGGAAGAATTAAGTCCTCCAAATAGTATGGGGCTTGCCTCTCCTAGAACACTCGGTAGATCATCATATAAGACGCTTCTAGCCCCCTCTTATTAATGGTATCTGTTGCTTGTCGAAAGTCGTCTTAATTCTCGCTCAAAAAACTCCCGTGGTTTATTTTTCAAATTGGCATGTTTTGTTTCTAAATGT
Organism: Salvelinus fontinalis; assembly: GCF_029448725.1. Classification (NCBI taxonomy): domain Eukaryota; kingdom Metazoa; phylum Chordata; class Actinopteri; order Salmoniformes; family Salmonidae; genus Salvelinus; species Salvelinus fontinalis. Next base: position 10,212,246 of record NC_074677.1, read on the forward strand.
CTACACAAGAGTGAAGGTTTCATCGAGTTGTGAGATTGTACTTTTGCACATATAACACACTGTGGCTGAAGAAAGGCACTACTCCCAATATAAGTGAACCCCAAATCTCATCATATTTGCGCCTCTTCGATGGTCCAACACCCCTGTCTGTTGTTCGGTGCTTTCCCGGGTAAGGGGGCAGTAGCTCTTCAGCTGCATCAGATTCACAACTGTCATTGTAAATGCTAGCTGGGCTAACAACAATTGTAGAATTACTGATGCTAGCATTGGATGTGCTCGTGGAAGCAGAACAACTTGTGTCGTTGGCAGGTGCACGCGTAATACTGCTGGTAGTAGCAGTACTGCCAGTAGAGCTGGTATGTGTCTCTATGGAAGCGGGCCTTGCTTTTTTTAACCATTTATCCATTTTCGAGCAAACAGAATGAGCAGCCGCTATACGGTTGGATACATACATACATATTAGTGGAATTCCCGCGAGAGAGTAACAGTTAATGTGATTGAATGTTAATTATTTGACTAGGCTACATGTATTTGACATTGTGGTGTTATTCGCTGAACACTAGATGGTTTAATTTTATTTTTGGCAGTGAAATTAGGCTACTCTGGCGAGAAAAAAAACTTACCCAAATGTATAGCCCCGTCGGAAAATATAAATGGACTGTTTGAAAAGGTGACGCATTTTTTATTAATTACAAAAAGAAAAAAAATATATTTTTTTTATGATTATTATTTTTTAAATAATGTGAATCACATTTGTATTTGGCGTACCGCTGACGGCATTGCGCGTACCCCTGGGTATACACGTACCCCAGTTTGGGAATACCTGGTCTAAAGGATCAAATACTGATTCTAGTGTAGACCTGATAAAATGCTAAATGAGTGTAATTCGGGAAAACATTACCAAGTACTGAGAAACAATCTACTACTATACTGTACATGTCCAAATGCACTTCTAAAGACATCATCCAAATCATTCCATGACATACTGTATCTTACCACAGATATGACACAGTTGTAAGAAATCTCTATGACTTGTTTGTTGACATTTAAACAAAGTTAATCTTACTATCAGGTTAGATAAACTTTGGTCTACCATCATAGACCTAAAGTTACACAATACGTTTTTTTCTTGGTTTTAGCCAATGGCAAATGCGGAAAAACAACACTTACTGTTGCACTAATAAGAACTGTTTGCAGGCCCTTTCAGGGTGAGAGAACACCACCATTATCGCTGTCCCCGGATTTCTGAGGAATAAAGAAGTACTTTGATTTGCCATAGTGCCCACCAGGCCGTGTCCCACTGGGGTGCTTGCTGATGTATTTCTTGCTTTACCTGCTGTCAGAATAAATGTACACCGCATGGCTTCGAAGATAAGCTAGAGCCTTCAAAAACCTTTTCATGTCCAGAAAAAGTACATCTTTATTACTAAGCCTTCAAAAGTTAAATATGCAGACAAACGTTGTTAATTTTCAGACAGTTGCCATAAAGCATGCTTCTTGCATGTTTCGTCTAAATGAGAGGAAATTCTTAATTTATACAATAGGGTGGCCGGTAGCCTAGTGGTTAGAGCATTGGGCCAGTAACCAAAAGGTTGCTGGTTTGAATAACTGAGCCGCCAAAGTGAAAAATGTGCCTGTGCCCTTGAGCAAGGCACTTAACCGTAATTTGCTCCATGGGTGCCATACTACTACAGTATGGCTGTAAAACAACACATTTCACTGCGCCTATCCACTGTACAGTATGTAACAATTAAACAGATTTGTGTATTTTATTCAGAGTTGAGCTCAAGGTCAAGACCTTCATTGAATGGCCTTAGTAATTATACTGTAATTAGCATGCATTTAATTTCCTTCTGGGAAAGTCATTTAAAAGTCACCAACGCCTGATACATGGTACTGTATCAGCATATCTACGTTGAGTATCTCTCCAGGGAACTGAGTGAATATTAGAGCTATTGATAATTCAGATAGAAGATGTCTGCACATTCAATTCATTTAAGGGCACCAAATGTCTAAATAATCCATGTATTCATGTCAGGATTACATTGAAGGATTTAGTCATGTACTGTTACACTTTAAAGCAGAAAGAGAACAGTGAGAGGTCAATCCAGTGTCAAGGTGTACTGTGCTGGATTGTGATGAGTATGAATAACCAGTGCGAGCCCCTGTCTAATGTTCAGTGTCAAGCTGAATGTCAGTGCATGCATAAATACATTAAATGTAACGGCATCAATAGAAGAAAGGCATTTCAATCATTTCTATGAAACATAGTTATCTTCCTTTCTTAGAATTTTTAGATCTATATCATAAACTGTTGATATAGATACAGTATAGCCTACTATAGAATTTCATGAATCTACAGTATAAACTGTCTTCCTTGATGTTAGAATAAAGCAACACCCAACTCAACAGATACCAATGTAAGTGTGCTCTTATTCAATGCAAATGCTTCTTCTTTGGGCACCAGACTAAGTCTAAGGTCCCCTCCTACTCTTGTTTGTAGTACACAGTGGGGAAATGATCCATGCATGGAGTCTAGCACACAATGCCAGTCTAATTTGTCATTTCACAGAGCGCAGCACCCGTTCTCATAAACACATCGCTGGCTAACAAAGCAAGGTCATCCACTGCATCTGACCCTCTCATGACAAAACAATGAAGGTTGGCTCGATTATGTATATTACACGGTTTCCAGTCTCACTGTGAGTAAAGACTCTTTCAAAGTACTGTAAATTCCCTAGATACGCTTGTGAATTTACTCCTAATCCCCAGGTAATTGAAATGGTTGACTCAACCATACAGTGAAAATTGCAATGTTCCACAGCCCTATGTATTGTAGCTTAAAGGCCAACTTCTTAATTTGAAATCAATAAAACAGCAACATTGCCACTTGGGTTCCTATAAAACTGAGGGATGTAAAACGTCCTTATATTTTGGGTTATGGTGGGGTTAGACAGTTGATCAAAGCTCATGACATGGGGCATTTATGAGTTATATTTGTAAATATCATTAATGTACATTAATTAAAATGTCTGTAAATATCACAGAGTAGGCCTTTAAATAAGATGAGGTCGTTCAAGCTGATAGACAGGTCTGATGTTATAGGCAGTCTATAGTCAACAACATGTTGTCATCCTAATCTGCTGGGGGTGTTTCAGAAACAAGTGTTTCACCAAGACCACCCCCCCACCTAGCAACCAATGCTAATTAAGACCACACATCTTAGATTTGCTGAGGTCAGAACGAGGGGTTTTAATTAAAACGCCATTGAGTTCGATTTGCACGTCGTGCACGAAGACCTACTCAGGTTGCACCACAGGCTAGATAGAGTTTTAATTAACTCTTATCTTAGCCCAATTTTTCCAGCTCGGGTCATCATCATAATTCCCCCACTATCGCCCTAATAATAAATTGAACAACACCTCTGTAAATCCAAGAGGCTGCGTGCATGTCAAAACAAACAGTGACCCCTATATCCCCAATTCAGTCCACACCCAATCAATCATCATGCATACAAATATGCATATTTCAATAGATGCAATTAGGAGGACAATGCATTGGATGTGTTATGTCATATACGTACAGATATGTGCACTACGTCATTGCTCTGTCTCTCTCTCTCTCTTCTGTGTCACTGAGCCATTGGGCCCGCCCTGCAACCTCATTGGGTAACGCTGGGCAGGCCTGGGCCAGCGCTCTTCTTTCACTGTGAGACTCGTCAATGTGCATTTTGCTAGCTGTCATTCAAATGGCGATGGACTGGAACTCAAATTGGCTGGAACTCAAATTGCTAGGGGGCTGGCTCAAGTGGGCCAAGCTTATAGTACTCAAAATGGTGCTGCATAGCTTCTAGAAAAGAGTAGCTTTTAAACTAGGGATTTAATGGCTAATTGAGGTAAGACAGTAATTCTGCTCATAGATTATGCATGTATGAACTACACATTGACACATCCAGCCCAAAGCGGGAGGTTAAAAAGATACTACAGTACGTAGTCGCCAGAGTTATGGAACATGTCTTTTAATATGTGGCCTGGGAGCCCTTGGATGTAGGTCTATGCAGGACAGAATTAAATAACATGCGTACAATAACAATGCTCAGTTGTCCTAGCACAGTAATGTGCACTGCATGCCGCGAAGACCCTGAGGACACATACGTGCTTATGATAATGCCATGGAAAGATGTCTCGGCAGAGCTATTCAACAACCAGCTTCTATTGTTTGCACTATATACTGTACCCATTTTGTACATTGCAAAACAATGATGTATGGTAGCTACTGTAGGTATAGGTAGAATGTATTTACAGGGTTCTTGGGCTCCCGAGTGGCGCAGCGTTCTAAGGCACTGCATCTCAGTGCAAGAGGTGTCACTACAGTCCCTGGTTTAAATCCAGGCTGTATCACATCTGGCTGCACAATTGGCCCAGTGTCGCCCAGGGTAGGCTGTCATTATAAATAAGAAGTTGTTCTTAACTGACTTGCCTAGTTAAATAAAGGTTAACATTTTTTTTAAACATATACTAAAACATTGTTACACAATACATACTCATTAGTGGGACCAAATATCTTGTCATTTACACATTGACATTGAGGCCTACAATGAGCTGAACACACAAAACCCAAAAAATGATATCACTATTAGAAAATATCTCTCTCACATGCACACACACACACACAAGGCTACAGTTCTGATATACAATAGTATAGCCTACCACTTATACTATTGAGCAGAGCATAGATCCACCTTGATATGTTCAGGAAAGTACATTTCAGATGATTAACTAAGCATTCCCAATACACAGTATTGAAATAATAATTGACTGCATTATGGTAGGCCTAATGATATAGGGACAAATCGAAATGTACATAATGATTACCTGGAGGAAAATGGGGGAGGGTCATGCTTTTTACTTTTCAGTCAAGGGGAGGCTTTAGTATTTTTTTTAATCTAGTCCAGGGAAGGGTCATGTCATTTGTAATTGATGGAATTTCAATATTTCTCAGTGTTTTAGAATGAGTTGCTTATTAGGCTAAATATTGATGTGTGCCTGATGCCGCCCCTCATCTATGATTCTCCACTGGGCTCACAATATCAAGTGCGCCTATAGGCTATTTAGCATGGTCTCAATCAAATGTTCTATAGCCTTGTTGCTATAGGCTACGAAATGCATGCTTGGAGTAGCACAGAGCAAAGTTATGTTTCTAATATAGCTGCTGGGATGGTGTAAATAAAACTACACACTGCAATGAAAATTCCAACACTGAGCCCTAACCTGCTCTGCCCTACGGTGGCAGTTCAGGCGGAGAGTCAAAGGTTAATTGACCTCACAATAAGCCAGATTGTAGTTGCTTACATTGTCGTGCTGAAACTTGAAACAGCAGCCGCTGCACAATCCATCGGAAACGGAAAGCTCATGGTGCTGAAAGTAGGCAAATTCGAATAGGCATAATTCAATCATCTTCATTTTATTTAGACTTTACTAACAACAACAAGGCTTTGTGTTGGAGCCTATTTCTTGCTATTTTAGAAATAAAATAAGAGGTAGGCCTACCTGTTTGACAGACAAAATTTGGCTATTTGATGGTCAATTCCTCCACCCACCATGCACTCTTTAAATAGCATAGCTCTGTGTCAGTGAAGGGCTGTTAAAGCCAATAATCAAATTAAGGGGGTATGAGAGGCTATGCCATAGGCCTACCTTTCATTTAAGAAAATGGCAAAAAGCAGAGGCCTACCCCTTTTATCTTAAGATTTTGAAGAAAATAAAATGGATCTGATTATATTAAGTGATCTATAACAGCGCTTTGGTCCACAATGCTTTATGCTAGAAACAAGCTGTCAAGTACAAAGGAAAGACGTGACTCTGATGCATATGGGGATATCCTTGTTTTGTTTCCTTGACATTCAGAGGCTGACTTTGCTTGGGAACTAATCTAATTCTGTCACAATCAATTGATTAAGCTATTCACTTTCTGCACAATAGAATATGTTTAATATATACTTTAGAAATATATATACAAATATACTGAACAATAATATAAATTCAACGTCCAACAATTTCAACGGTTTTACAGAGTTACAGTTCATATAAGGAAATCAGTCAATTAAAATAAATGAATTAGGCCCTGATCTATGGATTTCACATGACTGGGCAGGGGCGCAGCCATGGGTTGGAAAGGGAGGCCATAGGCCCACCCACTGGGGAGTCAGCCAATCAGAATAAATGGGTGACTGGTCTCAGGTGAAGAATCCCGCAGGTGAAGAAGCTGGATGTGGAGGTCCTGGGCTGGCGGGTTACACCTGGTCTGCGGTTATGAGGATGGCTGGACGTTCTGTTAAATTCTCTAAAACGACGTTGGAGGTGGCTTATGGTAGAGAAATTAACATTCAATTCTCAGGCAACAGCTCTGGTGGACATTCCTGCAGTCAGCATACCAGCATGCTCCCTCAAAACAGCTTGGAAAATTCCAGAAAAGTATGGCATGGCTTTAGAAGCTTCTGATAGGCTAATTGACATCATTTGAGTCAATTGGATGTGTACCTGTGGATGTATTTCATCATGGGAAAATCAAAAGAAATCAGCCAAGACCTTTGAAAAAAAATGGTAGACCTCCACAAGTCTGGTTCATCCTTGGGAGCAATTTCCAAACACCTGAAGGTACCACGTTCATCTGTACAAACAATAGTACGCAATTATAAACACCATGGGACCACGCAGCCATCATACTGCTCAGGAAGGAGACGTGTTCTGTCTCCTAGAGATGAACGTACTTTGGTGCGAAAAGTGCAAATCAATCCCACAACAACAGCAAAGGACCTTGTAAAGATGCTGGAGGAAACAGGTACAAAAGTATCTATATCCACAGTAAAACGAGTCCTATATCGACATAACCTGAAAGGCCGCTAAGCAAGGAAGCCACTGCTCCAAAACCACCATAAAAAAGCCAGACTACGGTTTACAACTGCACATGGGGACAAAGATCGTACTTTTTGGAGAAATGTCCTCTGTTCTGATGAAACAAAAATAGAACTGTTTGGCAATAATGACCATCGTTATGTTTGGAGGAAAAAGGGGGATGCTTGCAAGCCCAAAAACACCATCCCAACCGTGAAGCATGGGGGTGGCAGCATCATGTTATGGGGGTGCTTTGCTGCGGAGGGACTGGTGCACTTCACAAAATAGATGGCTGCATGAGGAGGAAAATTCTGTGGATATATTGAAGCAACGTCTCAAGACATCAGTCAGGAAGTTAAAGCTTGTTCACAAATGGGTCTTCCAAATGGACAATGACGTCAAGCATACTTCCAAAGTTGTGGGAAAATAGCTTAAGGACAACAAAGTCAAGGTATTGGAGTGGCCATCACAAATCCCTGACCTCAATCCTATAGAAAATGTGTTAGCAGAACTGAAAAAGCTTGTGTGAGCAAGGAGGCCTACAAACCTGACTCAGTTACACCAGCTCTGTCAGGAGGAATGGGCCAAAATTCACCCAACTTATTGTGGGAAGCTTGTGGAAGGCTACCCGAAACGTTTGACCCAAGTTAAACAATTTAAAGGCAATGCTACCAAATACTAATTGAGTGTATGTCAACTTCTGACTCACTGGGAATGTGATGAAAGAAATTAAAGCTGAAACAAATCATTCTCTCTACTATTATTCTGACATTTCACATTCTTAAAATAAACTGGTGATCTTAACTGACCTAAGGCAGTGTCACGCCCTGACCAAAAGAGAGCATTTTCTATTCTCTATTTTGGTTAGGTCGGGGTGTGACTAGGAGGGGTGTTCCTATCTAGGTGCTTTGTTTTCTCTGTTGGCCTGGTATGGTTCCCAATCAGAGGCAGCTGTTTATCGTTGTCTCTGATTGGAGATCATATTTAGGCAACCTTTTCCCACTGTGTTTTTGTTGGGATCTTGTTTTTGTGTGGTGCCTGTGAGCACTGCATTTGCTTCACGTTTCGTTACTCTTTATTGTTTTTTGTGAGTTTCATTGAAATAAACATGTGGAACTCTACGCACTCTACGTTGCCTTGGTCCATTTATTCCAACGATCGTGACAGACTGGGAATTTTTACTAGGATTAAATGTCAGGAATTGTGAAAAACTGAGTTTAAATGTATTTGGCTAAGGTGTATGTAAACTTCCACTTCAACTGTACACACTACCATTCAAAAGTTTGAGGTCACTTAGAGATTTCCTTGTTTTTGAAAGAAAAGCACATCTTTTGTCCATTAAAAGAACATAAAATTGATCAGAAATACAGTGTTGACATTGTTAATGTTGTAAATGACTATTGTAGCTGGAAACTGATGATTTTTTAATGGAATATCTACATAGGTGTACAGAGGCCCATTATCAGCAACCATCACTCCTGTGTTCCAATGGCACGTTGTGTTAGCTAATCCAAGTTTATAATTTTAAAAGCCTAATTGATCATTAGAAAACTGTTTTTCAATTACGTTAGCACAGCTGAAAACTGTTGTGCTGATTAAAGAAACAATACAACTGGCCTTCTTTAGACTAATTGAGTATCTGGAGCATCAGCATTTGTGGGTTCGATTACAGGCTCAAAATGGCCAGAAACAATGAACTTTCTTCTGAAACTCCTCAATCTATTCTTGTTCTGAGAAATGATGGCTATTCCATGCGAGAAATTGACAAGGAACCAAAGATCTCGTACAACGCAGTGTACTTCTCCCTTCACTGTATTTCTGATCAATTTGAAGTTATTTTAATGGACAATTTTTTTTGCTTTTCTTTCAATAACAAGGACATTTCTAAGTGTCCCCAAACTTTTGAACGGTAGTGTATATGTTTAAACCCAGACAGCTTTCAGGGAAACACTTAAAGCAATTAAAGCTTAATTTCTTTCTGCATTGGTAGGACTACTTTGTCTGGGGTAGAATGGTAGGCATAACTTTTGAAAGTACTATGCTCAGATTCCTATTATGTGCAAAGGGGACAGTTTCGTTGCAAAGATGAACACATCTCTCTGTCCATTCTTAGCCTCAAATGTCGGTAATTTGTGTGGAATTAAAAAAAGATTCCGCTTACATGTAAAATGACATAGAATTGCATGAAATGTTTATAAAAGGCTTTATTTTTTAAAATCGGACCTGCAAATACGAAGATAGATTAATATAATGCTTTCACTATAAAGGACATATTTCTACCCCTACTCTTGTCCACGGTGGTCTGCGAACCCACAACCTTCTGGTCCGCAGCCCTGTGCGCTATCAAAATACCCGCGTTACCATGTCATGCTTCCAACACCAGGAACAGTTTCTAACACTGCAGAAGGCTCTAGTCGGTCCAAGACGTAAGAGTAAATGGTAGACATGTTCTCTGCTATCCACTTTGTTTCAATTGTTATTTGGGGTATATAGGAGGGTCACTTTTTTTCAAGCGTTCACGGAGTTTAGCTAAAATCTATTTTGCTGGAGGTAGTGTAATCCATTTTCATTTCAGAGAGGTCCGATTTTCTCCATGTAAACCTTATTATAAATAACATTTACTCCCTTAGGCAACCCGATTGACCTATTCATTGTGGTGTTTATTGTCATTATAACGCAGACTAAGATATAGTTTAAAGGACATATACAGCCTAGCCTATAGATTTATCTCTACAAATCACTTGCTTGATCATCCAATGTGGTATTAAAAATAGCGGGAGTAGGGATGCTGCGCGGATGGCTCACATGGTTTTATAACCTGCGCAGGAGAGAACTGCAGACTTGGCTGTACGCGAGGCACACACTCGAATCAAGGAGTGATTTCACCTGATTCCGCGGTGCTGGCTGGTTGGTGGATTTAGTTTATGTACTTGATAAATAACGATACAAAACAGATTTTAGAGCATACTTGTTTCTAGAGTCACTGCAGTGTTGTGCTGTATCGGGAGAACTACCCAAGTGGAGACTTTGCTGATGCATCTTTGCGCGAGCATCCATCTCTTGGCGATTACAAATAACATACACAAAGCTGGGGAGGCGGTCTACATCAGCTTTCAGAAAACACACATCGCTTTTTTCCTCTGAAGCTTGTTGTAGCTGGACATTTCTTGGAGATAGGCTACTAGAGGCACAGATATAGCTTACTTTTTGATATTCTCACCTTATAGTTGAGGCAAGCAAATAGAGGTCGACCACCAACGACAACAGCATTTCGAGTGGAGTTGAATTTCTGTGGGCATCACTATTTCGCACGGAGCAAGGAGTATTTGACATTCAAGTTTTCGTGGAAGTTGCGCACTGACGGAAAATGGGCATTTGTGGTTATTTTGTGGCGCCTTGGAAATGCCTTGTTGTCATCGGTGTAAGACTGTTATTCCTTGTACCTGCAGGAGTGCCAGCGAGGAGCGGGGATTCTTTTTCTAAGGACAACATCACTGTCAGACAAGGGGACAGTGCCGTCTTAAAGTAAGTCATTTAATTTGTACCTTATTTCAATGCTTTCAAATTCATTGGTTCGGCGAATTGTGCAATATTGCGTGCTGGAAGACTATAATAGTCGAAAACACGTGCCAATTTTGGGGGGGAATTCATTACAAGTGTTTTTAATGTCCACAAATATCCTTCGCAAGCATGATGTGCAATATGTTATTATTTATAATATATAATTAACTCTAACTGCGTCATTCTTTCATAATCTCAAGCAAGCACTATAGCATGCAAAACGCAGACTTACCTATAGTTCTCCATGTTATTGATAAGGTTAATGTCATTTTAATATTTTTAAGGATGCTGTGGGTATAGATACTGATATCGATGTGAAGGTGGGATAGGGTCGTCAGCTGATCATAATGCAATATTATAATATATTAACTGTTGTGGTATTGTTGTGCAAACATTTTGATTATCCAGTAACAGAATAGAAGACATTAGATGATTCCATTATTTGTAACCAATCATGTCTGGAACCCATACAAAATGTATACTGCTCTCTCTGTCTGTGAGTGAGAGCAAGAGAGATGTGATCAAATCCTATATGAATCTCTCAATTCATGAAACACATAAGCGACGGGGGCAGAGCTGACAAAGTGTGTATTCATGTCTTGGGTGACTGAAGGAAAAGTGGATCTTATGTCACATTCCAGCCCGGTTTTGCTAAGAGCCTGGCACCATACAAAAAAGTAGGAGCCATTCTGGAGAAAGAGAGAGTTGCCTGTGGCCACCACTCCAGGAGTCTTGGAGAGGCATCCTTGAGAGAATTTCATTTTGACCATAGAACAAAGCTGTCAACCTAAAATGATTGGCACCCTTGATAAAGACTGTATAACATAAATAATACAAATACTGCGCTAGCTATATTGAATGCTACAAAAATGGGGAAATTATATTTTTGTATAGGCGACTAATACAATTGCTCAGAGAGAAATATTTTGTTCAACAATAATAATCTAAAAAAGATAGTGGTGAAAATGATTGGCACCCCTGTTTTCAATACTCACCCCTTGTGAGGATAACATCACTTAACTAACCCCTTGTGAGGATAACAGCTCTTAGCCTTTTTCAATAATGTTTTCTAATAATACATTTTCTATAATGTTTTATGGGATTGGAAAACACATTGGGAGGGATGTGATATTCTTGATATTCTTAGGTATGTGCTTATGTACTGCCTTCTTCAATTCAAACCACAAGTTTTCAATGGGGTCCGGGGACTGAGATGGCCATCGCAAAATGTTAATTTTGCTGCTAATTAACCATTTATTTGTGGATTTTGTTGTATGCTTGGGGTCATTGTCTTGCTGGAAGATCCACTTGTGGCCAAGTTTCAGCCTCCTGGCAGAGGCAACCAGGTTTTTAGCTAAAATATCCTGGTACTTGGTAGAGTTCAGGATTCTGTTGACCTTAACAAGAGCCCCAGGATCAGTGGAAGCAAAATAACCCTATAACATCAAAGATCCACCACCATACCTATCTTTACAGTAGGCATGAGGTACTTTTCTGCATATGCATCCTTCTTTCGAGGCCAAACACATCACTGGTGTGCTTGACCAAAGAGCTCTCTTCTCGTCTCATCTGACCATATCACCCGGTTCCAAGTGTCAATGGCATTTATCAAACTCAAAGAGTAGCATTTTAATGCAGATGTAATCAATCTGTGGTTACGCATGGCACCTATCAAGAGTACAGGTCTTAACCCAAGTTCCCAAGCTGGCCCTCATACCCTACTGGCCAGCTAATCATCCCTGGCCTGCTGATTAACACCATTTTAGGTTGACAGCTTTGTTCTATGGTCAAAGTGAAGTTCTCTCAAGGATGGCTCTCCAAGACTCCAGTATGTGTCCAGGAGTGGCCACCACAGGCAACTCTCTCTCTCCAGAATGGCTCCTACTTTGTATGGTGCCAGGCTCGTAGCAAAACCGGGCTGGAATGTGACATAAGATTCACTTTTCCTTCAGTCACCCAAGACATGAATACACACTTTGTCAGCTCTGCCCCCTTCGCTTATGTCTTTCATGAATTGGGAGATTCAGATAGGATTTGATTACATCTCTCTCACTCACTGACAGAGAGCCCATTTTGTATGGGTTCCAGACATGATTGGTTACAAATAATGGAATAATCTAATGTCTTCTAGTATGTAACTGGATAATCAAAACGTTTGCACAACAATACCACAACAGTTAATATAATATTGCATTATGATCAGCTGACGACCCCATCCCACCCCCTACCCACACATCGATATCAGTATCTAAGCCCACAGCATCCTTAAAAAGATTAAAATGACATTAACTGAATAAATAACATGGAACAAATTATTTTGGAAGGAGATGTTTCAAGAGCAGATGTCCACATACTTTTGGTCATGTAGTGTATGTAGTGTATATATTTTAAATATTCTTTACTGCAACCGCCAACCGCCAACCACTGTAGTACTCAGGAGCCTGCTCTCAATGAGTGTAGACAGCCTGCTGCTGCCTGTTGCCACTCTGCTAATCATCAGATGTGGAGAGGAGAGGAAGTAACTGAAGGGCCCTGGCTTAATTGGGTAACTGGTTAATAAAATAAATTGCATAATAAATAAATGTGACTGGTCAACTGTGTGAGTCAGGGACTGACCCCAAGCCCATAGAGGGCCCAAGAGGCAAAAACATAAATATAGAAATTATATACATATTTTTATTATTATAATTTTTTATCCAATCACAGGAGCAGGCTCTCAATGTTCAAAATACACCAGGCAGCATAATTTAGCCACAGAGAATCAATATAAAAAAATAACTGTGGATTAAGTTATCACAACCACATCTGCCAAAATAAAGGAAACACCAACATAAAGTCTCTTAAAAAGGTGTTGGGCCACCATGAGCTGGCAGATCAGCTTCAATGCACCTTGGCATAGATTCTACAAGTGGACCCAAACCATGCCAGGAAAATGCACCCACACCACAACATACAGTTGTCATGACTTGCCATCCTGGATGGAGATCAAAGGTGCCTGCTAACCAAAGGTTTCAAGACGCCCTCTCCTGGGGGAGTTGGCCAGTTTTATGACGTCGTAAATACCTTGCAGGAACTATCTCTCCTTGACCATGCAGTATTGAGGGGAAAGAACCCTTTTGTTACAAGGAGATTCCTCCTGCCAAAACTACAACATCCAAAAATGGATAATGGAACAATATTTCCAACACAAAGACTGTGGGAAATGGTCGGGAGGGACTTAAAGAACTATTATGTCAGATAATTTATTGTTTGGTGATATCGGCAGGTAGCCTAGGGGGTGGCAGGTAGCCTAGTGCGTTGGGCCAGTAACCGAAAGGTTGCTGGATCGAATCCCCGAGCTGACAAGGTAAAAATGTGTCGTTCTGCCCCTCAACAAGGCAGTTAACCTCTCTGGGATAGCGGGACGCTAGCGTCCCAACCGCCTGGGAAAATGTAGAGCGCCAGATTTTTAAAAAATTATATAAAATCAAACTTTATTAAATCACACATATAAGATACCAAATTAAAGCTACACTCGTTCTGAATCCAGCCAACATGTCAGATTTCAAAAAGGCTTTTCGGCGAAAGCATAAGATGCTATTATCTGATGATAGCAAAATGTCAACAAGAGAGTGTAGCCTATTTCAACCATGCTGGCGCTACTCAAAACGCAGATATAAAATACACTGCTCAAAAAAATAAAGGGAACACTTAAACAACACAATGTAACTCCAAGTCAATCACACTTCTGTGAAAACAAACTGTCCACTTAGGAAGCAACACTGATTGACAATACATTTCACATGCTGTTGTGCAAATGGAATAGACAAAAGGTGGAAATTATAGGCAATTAGCAAGACACCCCCAAAAAATGAGTAATTCTGCAGGTGGTGACCACAGACCACTTCTCAGTTCCTATGCTTCCTGGCTGATGTTTTGGTCACTTTTGAATGCTGGCAGTGCTCTCACTCTAGTGGTAGCATGAGACGGAGTCTACAACCCACACAAGTGGCTCAGGTAGTGCAGGATGGCACATCAATGCGAGCTGTGGCAAAAAGGTTTGCTGTGTCTGTCAGCGTAGTGTCCAGAGCATGGAGGCGCTACCAGGAGACAGGCCAGTACATCAGGAGACGTGGAGGAGGCCGTAGGAGGGCAACAACCCAGCAGCAGGACCGCAACAACCCAGCAGCAGGACCGCTACCTCCGCTACCTCTGCCAGAGCCCTGCAAAATGACCTCCAGCAGGCCACAAATGTGCATGTGTCTGCTCAAACGGTCAGAAACAGACTCCATGAGGGTGGTTTGAGGGCCCGACGTCCACAGGTGGGGGTTGTGCTTACAGCCCAACATCGTGCAGGACATTTGGCATTTGCCAGAGAACACCAAGATTGGCAAATTCGCCACTGGCGCCCTGTGCTCTTCAGATGAAAGCAGGTTCACACTGAGTACATGTGACAGACGTGACAGAGTCTGGAGACGCCGTGGAGAACGTCCTGCTGCCTGCAACATCCTCCAGCATGACCGGTTTGGCGATGGGTCAGTCATGGTGTGGGGTGGCATTTCTTTGTGGGGCCGCACAGCCCTCCATGGGCTCGCCAGAGGTAGCCTGACTGCCATTAGGTACCGAGATGAGATCCTCAGACCCCTTGTGAGACCATATGCTGACAATGCTGACAATGCTGACATATGCTGACAAGCAACAATCAAACAAAAACACCAGACGTCACTCTACTTCCTCGTGTTTTTCCTTCTCATTCTTCAAATGAAAAACCTTAACCTTTTTCCATACACTGGCGACATCCAGTGGAAGCAGTAGGAACTGCGAGTAAAGTGATCAGCATTCTGGCCTGCCTATAATAACTCATTGAACACACAGTGACTTAAAAAAAAAAGTTAGTCCTCAGGGTTTTGACTGCTATATAAGTTCTGTTATACTTACAGATATGATTCAAACAGTTTTAGAAACTTCAGAGTGTTTCTATCCAAATCTACCAATAATATGCATATCTTATATTCTGGGGATGAGTAGAACGAAGTTGAAATTGGGCACGCTATTTTTCCATAAGTGAAAACTCTGCACCCTATCCTAAAGAAGTTTTAACACACTGTTCCCTGGTAGGCCGTCATTGTAAATAATAATTTGTTCTTAACTGACTTGCCAAGTTAAATAAAGGTTGAAATAAAAAAATATCATTAAAGACATTATAACGGAAACATTCGAACTTTAAGAGCTTTCACAATGTTTGTCAGTTGCATCTAAATGTTGTAAAGCTTATATGATTAAATATACAACTATTTGTGAGAAGATTAAATGTGACTCTAGCCTTCTAAATGACAATTGTTTTTCATGTAAAGTTTTACCCGGTCAGTAACCACACCCACGCGAGCACAGACATTATGCCAAAAGGATGGAACACCCCTTTTTCCAGACTGCTTATAAAAGGACTCCTAACGAAATGTACATTAGACCAGACAGCATGGAGCGGTGGCTACACGGCTGAGAAATAGTTTTAAACTAAAGACCAGTATACGGACGGTAAGCCGGACGTCACAAATGGTTTAAAACTACCAGACCAGAAAGCGTGGAGCTGTGGCTAAATGTATAAAATGGTTAGACTGTACCAGACCAGACAAATGGTAAGACCTTCTGAAACTCAACAGAGAAGAAGAAGACTAGTTATGCACCGCCTGCAGCTCTGTATGTAACGTAGTGTAAGAAACTAGACCGAAGACGAGAAAAGAAGAACATTTCCCTATCAAACGGCCATTGGTACGTCTGATGTATCCATTCTAACAGACACTTCAAGAACAAAGGAAACCTACTACAACTACTAAGGACATGGTGACCTCTGGTGAACAACCAGACACTTACACAACCAGAGACTTTCTGTCGAACTATTCGTCATATACTGATCTGGCGAATTCAACAGAGAGAGACAACAAAGATATACAAGCGTAAATTTGTACATTGCATTTCTAAATCCGAATGAGCGGTTGTTAGGGTGCTAAATATCCACATTTAAATTCCTTTGTCTCTCATTCTCCCACTCTTTCTTTCCCCACCCCTTCATTGTGTAACCAGCCGTCATATCGGGTTAGTCTACTAGGCACTTTTCATTGCATTATGTAGTAATCAATGTATAATCTATCCTGTGTGTGTGTATGTAATTCTGTGTGATTATTTAGTTATTTAGTAAATAAATAATTATGCCAATTTGTGTATCGCTGAGTCATCATGTAGACTAGGGTTCGTGCAGATTTAACAGATTAAGCGACGTTCAGAATAAGACTGATATGAGGTAATAATAATTAATGGATGACTATGGACGATATATTCTGATATTCTTGAGTTAATTCGGGAAAAATTAACTCATAAAACAACCTTTTTCCGTGGTGCCCCAAGATTTCCAATTAGTTAATTGTTACATGATTATTTTAATCATCGTAATGATTAAACATAGTTAATTGGATAAAATAATCATCATCGCATTAATGGTAGTCACGTCACAGTATACTTTATCCCTTGTTTACTCAAGTGGTTTCTTTATTTTGGCAGTTACCGGTATGCCTACAGTTGGAAAGGCTGCAGTTTGGGCAGCATGCACGCCAAATATAGGCTACAGCTTGTTAAATTGTGGCCATAGACAAATAATGCATATACGGGTTTTGTAACCGTTTACCCTGTCAAATTGACTGTTGTACTCATGGGTACACTAACAATGTATGTCAGTCCTGATCTGAATGGGAAGTGCCATCTATGGATTATATTTCTATGGTTGGTTGCGGCTGTCGTTTTGCCTTTTGCAGATTTCAAAATACAATTGCGGGAAAACGTTTTGTTTCGGAAAGCAAATGTCTTCTGCTGAAAGGAGAAGACTAATCTGTCTGTAGAACCAACATTTTGTGCTAACAGCAGCACTGTATTTCAAAGTAACTCAGCTATTCCCATGACGAGCGCACCGGTCATCACCGTGAGTAACCTATGGCTTCAACTTCTTCATTAAATGAGTCAGTATGCCACTGGAAATTGTATTTAGTACCCTACTGTCGGCTATGATATACACTGAACAAAACTCTAAATGGAACATGTACAGTGTTAGTCCCATGTTTCATGAGCTGAAATAAAACATCCCAGATATTTTCAAAACACACAAAAAGCTAATTTCTGTAAAATGTTGTGCACAAATTTGTTTACATCCCTGTTAGTGAGCATTTCTCCTTTGCCAAGATAATCCATCTACCTGACAGGTGTGAAATATCAAGAAGATGATTAACCTTTCTAGGACACACGTTCCACTAGCGGAACCCCTCGACAACATACCGCTGAAAAGGCAGCGCGGGAAATTCAAAACAATTTTTTTGAAATATGTAACTTTCACACATTAACAAGTCCAATACAGCAAATGAAAGATAAACATCTTGTTAATCTACCCATCGTGTCCGATTAAAAAAAAAAATGCTTTACAGCGAAAACACAACATATGATTATGTTAGATCACCGCCAAGTCCAAAAAACACAGCCATTTTCCCAGCCAAAGATAGGAGTCACAAAAAGCAGAAATAGAGATAAAATGAATCACTTACCTTTGATCTTCATCAGATGACACTCATAGGACATCATGTTACGCAATACACATATGTTTTGTTCGATAATGTGCATATTTATATCCAAAAACCTCAGTTTACATTGGCACCATGTTCAGAAATGCCTCCAAAATATCTGGAGAAATTGCAGCGAGCCACATCAAATAACAGAAATACTCATCATAAACTTTGATGAAAGATACATGTTTTACATAGAGTTAAAGATACACTTGTTCTTAATGCAACCGCTGTCAGATTTCAAAAAACTTTACGGAAAAAGCAAACCAAGCAATAATCTGAGACGGCACTCAGATAGAAACAACATTTCTCCGCCAACAGAAATACAAAATTACATTTTAAATATTCCCTTTGATGATCTTCATCAGAATGCACTCCCAGGAACCCTAGTTCCACAATAAATTGTTGTTTTGTTCGATAATGTCCATTATTTATGTCTATGTAGCTACTTTTGTTAGCACGTTTAGTACACATATCCAAACGCTCGTGCAGTTCCAGGCGAACTTCGGACGAAAACTTCAAAAAGTTATATTACAGGTTGAATAAACTTGTCAAACTAAGTATAGAATCAATCTTTAGGATGTTGTTATCATAAATATTCAATAACGTTCCAACCGGAGAATTCCTTTGTGTCTATAGAAGTAATGGAACGCAAGTCGATATTATGTGGAATGCGCGTGACCAGGACCTGGCTCTCTGCCAGACCACTGACTCAAACAGCTCCCATCCGGTTCAACATCACAGAAGCTTCATTCAACGTTCTACAGACTGTTGACATCTAGTGGAAGCCGTAGGAAGTGCAAACAGATCCATATCCCACTGGGATTTCAATAGGCGATGAGTTGAAAATCGACCAGCGTCAGAATTCCCACTTCCTGTTTGGATTTTTTCTCAGGTTTTTGCCTGCCATATGAGTTCTGTTATACTCACAGACATCATTCAAACAGTTTTAGAAACTTCAGAGTGTTTTCTATCCAATACTAATAATAATATGCATATATTAGCATCTGGGACAGAGTAGGAGGCAGTTCACTCTGGGCACGCTATTCATCCAAAGTGAAAATGCTGCCCCATATCCCTAAAAAGTTAAACAGCATGATCATTGCGCAGGTGCACCTTGTGCTGGGGACAATGAAATGCCACTCTAAAATGTTCCGTTTTGTCACGTAACACAATGCCACAGATGTGCAGTTGGCATGCTGACTGCAGGAATGTCCACCATAGCTATTGTCAGAGAATTTAATGTTAATTTCTCAACCATAAGCCACCTCAAACATCGTTTTAGAGAATTTGGCACTACGTCCAACCGGCCTCACAACCGCAGACCACATGTAACCATGCCTGCCCAGGATATCCACATCCGGCTTCTTCACCTGCAGGATCATCTGAGACCGAAGAATATCTGCACAAACTTTCAGAAACCATCTCAGGGAAGCTCATCTGCATGCCCATCATCCTCACCAGGGTCTTGACCTGACTGCAGTTGGGTGTCGTAACCGACTTCAGTGGGCAAATGCTCACCTTCGATGGCCATTGGCATGCTGGAGAATTGTGCTCTTCACGAATTAATCTGGTTTCAACTGTACTGTTTGGCATTGTGTGGGTGAGCAGTTTGCTGATGTCAATGTTGTGAACAGAGTGCCCATGGTGGTGGTGGGGTTATGGTATGGGAAGGCATAAGCTACGGACAACTAACACAATTGCATTTTATCAATGGCAATTTGAATGCACAGAGATCCAGTGACGAGATCTTGAGGCCCATTGTCGTGCCACTCATCCACTGCCATCACCTCATGTTTCAGCATAATAATGCATGGCCCCATGTAGCAAGGATCTTTACACAATTCCTGGAGCTGAAAATGTTTGTTCTTCCGTGGCCTGCATACTCACCAGACATATCACCCGTTGAACTTGTTTGGGATGCTCTGGATCGACGTGTACGACAGCGTGTTCCAGTTCCTACCAATATCCAGCAACTTCGCTCAGCCATTGAAGAGGAATGGGACAACATTCCACAGGCCACAATCAACAGCCTGATCAACTCTATGCGAAGGAGATGTGTCGTGCTGCATGGGGCAAGTGGTGGTCACACCAGAGACTGAATGGATTTCTGATCCACGCAGCTACTTAAAAAAAAGAAGATATCTGTGACCAACAGAAGCATATCTGTATTCCCAGTCATGTGAAATCCATAGATTAGGGCCTAATTAATGTATTTCAATTGACTGATTTCCTTATATGAACTGTAACTGAGTAAAATCGTTGATGTTGCATGTTGTTGCATGTTGCGTTTATATTTTTGTTGTGTGTGTATGCATATACACACACAGTTGTATTCGGAGGTTTACATATACCTTAGCCAAATACATTTAAACTCAATTTTTCACAATTCCTGACATTTAATCCTAGTAAAAATTCCCTATTGTAGGTCAGTTAGGATCACCACTTTATTTTAAGAATGTGAAATGACAGAATAATAGTAGAGAGAACGATTTATTTCAGCTTTTATTTCTTTCATCACATTCCCAGTGGTTCAGAAGTTTACATACACTGCCTTTAAATTGTTTAACCTGGGTCAAACGTTTACGGTAGCCTTCCACAAGTTTCCCACAATAAGTTGGGTGAATTTTGGCCCATTCCTCCTGACAGAGCTGGTGTAACTGAGTCAGGTTTGTAGGCTTCCTTGCTCGCACACGCTTTTTCAGTTCTACCCACACATTTTCTATAGGATTGAGGTCAGGGCCTTGTGATGGCCACTCCAATACCTTGACTTTGTTGTCCTTAAGCTATTTTCCCACAACTTGGGAAGTATGCTTGGGGTCATTGTCCATTTGGAAGACCCATTTGAGACCAAGCTTTAACTTCCTGACCGCTGTCTCGAGATGTTGCTTCAATATATCCACATAATTTTCCTGTCTCATGATGCTATCTATTTTGTGAAGTGCACCAGTCCCTCCTGCAGCAAAGCACCCCCACAACATGATGCTGCCACCCCCGTGCTTCACGGTTGGGATGTTGTTCTTCGGCTTGCAAGCCTCCCCCTTTTTCCTCCAAACATAACGATGGTCATTATGGCCAAACAGTTCTATTTTTGTTTCATCAGACCAGAGGACATTTCTCCAGAAAGTACAATCTTTGTCCCCATGTGCAGTTGCAAACCGTAGTCTGGCTTTTTTATGGCGGTTTTGGAGCAGTGGCTTCTTCCTTTCTGAGCGGCCTATCAGGTTATGTCGATATAGGACTCGTTTTACTGTGGATATAGATACTTTTGCACCTGTTTCCTCCAGAGGTCCTTTGCTGTTGTTGTGGGATTGATTTGCACTTTTCGCACCAAAGTACGTTCATCTCTAGGAGACTGAACACGTCTCCTTCCTGCACAGTACGAGGGCTGCGTGGTCCCATGGTGTTTATACTTGCATACTATTGTTTGTACAGATGAACGTGGTACCTTCAGGTGTTTGGAAATTGCTCAAAATGATGAACCAGACTTGCAGAGGTCTACAATTTTTTTTAGTTGAGGTCTTGGCTGATTTCTTTTGATTTTTGCATGATGTCAAGCAAAGAGGCACTAAGTTTGAAGGTAGGTGTAACGGTTCTCCTCTTCCTCTTCATCCGAAGAGGAGGAGCATGGATTGAACCAAAACGCAGCTTCTGAAGTTGACATATTTATTTACAGAAAAAACAAAAACACGAACTTCACTATAACCTAACAAAACAACAAAACGGAGTAGACAAACCTGGACATGCGAACTTACATACAACGCAGAACTCACGAACAGGAAAATGACTACACAAAAGACCAAACGTACAAACAAACCGAGAACAGTCACGTGTGGCGTAACATACAAACACTGACACAGGAGACAACCACCCACAACGAACACTGTGAAACAACCTACCTAAATATGACTCTCAATTAGAGTAACGCCAAACACCTGCCTCTAATTGAGAGCCATACCAGGCAACCCTTAAACCAACATAGAAACAGACAACATAGAATGCCCACCCAAACTCACGTCCTGACCAACTAACACATACAAAACAGGTCAGGAACGTGACATAACCCCCCCCCCCCCCCCCCTTAAGGTGCGAACTCCGGGCGCACCAGCACAAAGTCTAGGGGAGGGTCAGGGTGGGCATCTGACCATGGTGGTGGCTCAGGCTCTGGGCGAGGTCCCCACCCCACCATAGTCCGGTGCTGCCCCTTAATCCAGTGGGGTTAATGTGGAGGGTGGTCATTTGGAGGAGGCTACGAAAGCGGGTAGTGACTATGGTGGGGTGGGGACCACGACCAGTGCCAGAGCCGCCACCGTGGACACACGCCCACCCAGACCCTCCCCTAGACTTTATGCTGGTGCGCCCGGAGTTCGCACCTTAAGGGGGGGGTTATGTCACACCCTGGCCTTAGTTTTCATTATTATTTTAGGTAGGTCAGGGTGTGACATGGGGAAGTTTGTGTGTTTTTGTATTGTCTAGGGTGTTGTATGGTTTAGGGGGTTAAGTAGAGTAGATGGGTTAGTGTTTAGTATAGATGTCTAGGAAAGTCTATGGTTGCCTGAATTGGTTCTCAATCAGAGACACCTGGTTATTGTTGTCTCTGATTGGGAGCCATATTTAAGGCAGCCATGGGCTTTAGCTGTTTTGTGGGTAATTGTCTATGTTGAACGTTTGTAGCTTGTGTGTGCACTAACTTTTGTAGTTTCACGGTCGTTTGTTATTTTGTTTCTGTTTATGTATAGTGTTCGTTTCGTTTTGTCTTCATCTCCAATAAAAGAAGATGTCTTCATTTCCCGCTGCGCCTTGGTCCTTTCTCTCACCCACTTATTATGAAATCCGTGACAGTAGGCCTTAATATATATCCACGGGTACACCTCCAATTGACTCAAATTATGTCTGTTAGCATATCAGAAGCTTCTAAAGCCATGACATAATTTTCTGGAATTTTCCAAGCCGTTTAAAGGCACAGTCAACTTAGTGTATGTAAACTTCTGACCCACTGGAATTGTGATACAGTGAAATAATCTGTCTGTAAACAATTGTTGGAAAAATTACTTGTCATGCACAAAGTAGATGTCCTAACTGACTTGCCAAATCTATAGTTTGTTAACAAGACATTTGTGGAGTGGTTGAAAAACGCGTTTTAATGACTCCAATCTAAGTGTATGTGAACTTCCGACTTCAACTGTGGGTTAGCTCACGGACATAACAGAAAAACTGAATGAGCTCAACTATGAGCTTCAGGGAAAAGACAAACACGTGGCACACATGATCAGCCCTGTCAATGCCTTTAAGGCCAAGGTGGATGTGTGGGCTTCTCAGCTGAGGAATGGAAGGCTGGTGCACTTTCCAAACCTGGAGAAAATGTTGCAAAACATCGGAAACAAAGATGCTTTTCTCCCTCAAGAATTCTGTGCCCACCTGGAGAAACTGGCATCCGAATTCAAAAGGCGTTTTCAGGAGTTAAATGACATAGGGGAAGTTGTTGCATTCATCTCAAACCCTTTCCTCCCCATTTGAGATTGACGTGTCTGCCAGATTCCAGCAAGTATTTGCTTTACCAATCAGAGTTGACATGGAGATAATTTAATTGCAAAATAACATCGAGTTGAAAGCAAGATCAAGAGAAAGTGACTTTTGGGGTAAACACTGAAAAGTTTCCCCTTCTTTCATCCTGCACACTTAAGGTGAAGGCCTACTTTGGATCAACATATCTCTGTGAGATGGCCTTTTCACAGATGAAAATAATCAAGTCAAAGAACAGGTCTTGTCTAACTAATAGACATCTCACAGACCGCGTCAGACTTGCTGTATCAAACTATGAGCTAGACTATAGAGCACTTGCTGATGGTGTGCATCACAGCCGTCACATTGAATGTGTGTGGGGAGGGGATCTCATCCACAGCCATCAGAGTGAGTGAGTATTGCCAGTTTGAAATGTGTTGTAGGCTACATTGTTTACAAAAGGATATGATCTGTGTTGTAAACTCAGCAAAAAAGGAAACGTCCCTTTTTCAGGACACTGTCTTTCAAAGATAATTAGTAAAAATCCAAATAACTTCACAGATCTTCATTGTAAAGGGTAAACACTGTTTCCCATGCTTGTTCAATGAATCATAAACAATTAATGAACATGCACCTGTGGAACGGTCGTTAAGACACTAACAGCTTAGACAAAAGGCAATTAAGGTCACAGTTGTGAAAACTTGGGACACTAACGAGGCCTTTCTACTGACTCTGAAAAACACCAAAAGAAAGATGCCCAGGGGCCCACTGCAGATGTGGCCAAGGCAATAAATTGCAATGTCCGTACTGTGAGACGCCTTAGACAGCGCTACAGGGAGACCGGACTGACAGCTGATCGTCCTCGCAGTGGCAGACCACATGTAACAACACCTGCACAGGATCGGTACATCCGAACATCACACTTGCGGGACAGGTACAGGATGGCAACAACAACTGCCCAAGTTACACCAGGAATGCACAATCCCTCCATCAGTGCTCAGACTGTCCGCAATAGGCTGAGAGAGGCTGGACTGAGGGTTTGTAGGCCTGTTGGCTGGACTGAGGGACCTGCCTTACATCACCGGCAACAACGTCGCCTATGGCACAAACCCACCGTCGCTGGACCAGACAGGACTGGCAAAACGTGCTCTTCACTGACGAGTTGCGGTTTTGTCTCACCAGGGGTGATGGTCGGATTCGCGTTTATCGTCGAAGGAATGAGCGTTACACCAGAGGCCTGTACATTGGAGGTGGAGGGTCCATCATGGTCTGGGGCGATGTGTCACAGCATCATCGGACTGAGCTTGTTGTCATTGCAGGCAATCTCAACCCTGTGCATTACAGGGAAGACACCCTCCTCCCTTATGTGGTACCATTCCTGCAGGCTCATCCTGACATGACCCTCCTAGCATGACAATGCCACCAGCCATACTGCTCGTTTTGTGCGTGATTTCCTGCAAGACAGGAATGTCAGTGTTCTGCCATGGCCAGCAAAGAGCCCGGATCTCAATCCCATTGAGCACGTCTGGGACCTGTTGGATCGGAGGGTGAGGTCTAGGGCCATTCCCCCCAGAAATGTCTGGGAACTTGCAGGTGCCTTGGTGGAAGAGTGGGGTAACATCTCACAGCAAGAACTGGCAAATCTGGTGCAGTCCATGAGGTGGAGATGCACTGCAGTACTTATTGCAGCTGGTGGCCACACCAGATACTGATTGTTACTTTTGATTTTGACCCCACCTTTGTTCAGGGACACATTATTCCATTTCTGTTAGTCACATGTCTGTGGAACTTGTTCAGTTTGTCTCAGTTGTTGAATCTTGTTATGTTCATACAAATATTTTCACATGTTGAGTTTTCTGAAAAGAAATGCAGTTGACAGTGAGAGGACTTTCCTTTTTTTGCTGAGTTTGTTGTTCAAAAAGGGAAAGTGAAACAGTACATGATTGGCTTAGGCCTGTAATTGACTGATTTGAGGTAATATATAAATGGTGAATGACTAATAGGCCTGTGGAAATATTGAAAAATGTAATATGACTGTTATAAAATGTTGAATGATAGTTGCACTTCTTATGACTAATAGCTATCTGGTGTGCCAAGGCTAGCTTTTTCAAGCAGAAATTTGCTTCCTGCAACACAAATTCAAAAAAGTTCTGGGACACCGTAAAGTCCATGGAGAATAAGAACACCTCCTCCCAGCTTCCAACCGCTCTGAAGATAGGAAACACTGTCACCACCGACAAATCCACTATAATTGAGAATTTCAATAAGCATTTTTCTACGGCTGGCCATGCTTTCCACCTGGCTACCCCTACCCCGGACAACAGCACTGCCCTCCCCTCTGCTACTCGCCCAAGCCTTCCCCATTTCTCTTTCTCCCAAATACAGTCAGCTGATGTTCTTAATGAGCTGCAAAATCTGGACCCTTACAAATCAGCCGGGCTAGATAATCTGGACCCTTTCTTTCTAAAACTATCTGCTGAAGTTGTTGCCACCCCTATTACTAGCCTCTTCAACCTCTCTTTCGTGTCGTCTGAGATCCCCAAAGATTGGAAAGCAGCTGCGGTTATCCCCCTCTTCAAAGGGGGGGACACCCTTGACCCTAACTGCTACAGACCTATATCTATCCTACCCTGCCTTTCTAAGGTCTTCGAAGCCAAGTCAACAAACAGATTACCGACCATTTCGAATCACACCACACCTTCTCCGCTATGCAATCTGGTTTCAGAGCTGGTCATGGGTGCACCTCAGCCACGCTCAAGGTCATAAACGATATCGTAACCGCCATCGATAGGAAACAATACTGTGCAGCCGTATTCATTGACCTGGCCAAGGCTTTTGACTCTGTCAATCACCACATCCTCATTGGCAGACTCGACAGCCTTGGTTTCTCTAATGATTGCCTCGCCTGGTTCACCAACTACTTCTCTGATAGAGTTCAGTGTGTCAAATCGGAGGGTCTGTTGTCCGGGCCTCTGGCAGTCTCTATGGGGGTGCCACAGGGTTCAATTCTTGGACCGACTCTCTTCTCTGTTTACATAAATGATGTCGCTCTTGCTGCTGGTGATTCTCTGATCCACCTCTACGCAGACGACACTATTCTGTATACTTCTGGCCCTTCTTTTGACACTGTGTTAACAACCCTCCAGGCGAGCTTCAATGCCATACAACTCTCCTTCCGTGGCCTCCAACTGCTCTTAAATACAAGTAAAACCAAATGCATGCTCTTCAACCGATCGCTGCCTGCTCCTGCCCGCCTGTCCAACATCACTACTTTGGACCGCTCTGACTTAGAATATGTGGACAACTACAAATACCTAGGTGTCTGGTTAGACTGTAAACTCTCCTTCCAGACCCACATCAAACATCTCCAATCCAAAGTCAAATCTAGAATTGGCTTCCTATTCCACAACAAAGCATCCTTTACTCATGCTGCCAAACATACCCTTGTAAAACTGACCATCCTACCAATCCTCGACTTCGGTGATGTCATTTACAAAATAGCCTCCAAAACCCTACTCAATAAATTGGATGCAGTCTATCACAGTGCCATCCGTTTTGTCACCAAAGCCCCATATACTACCCACCACTGCGACCTGTACACTCTCGTTGGCTGGCCCTCGCTTCATACTCGTCGCCAAACCCACTGGTTCCAGGTCATCTACAAGACCCTGCTAGGTAAAGTCCCCCCTTATCTCAGCTCGCTGGTCACCATAGCAGCACCTACCTGTAGCACGCGCTCCAGCAGGTATATCTCTCTAGCCACCCCCAAAACCAATTCTTCCTTTGGACGCCTCTCCTTCCAGTTCTCTGCTGCCAATGACTGGAACGAACTACAAAAATCTCTGAAACTGGAAACACCTATCTCCCTCACTAGCTTTAAGCACCAGCTGTCAGAGCAGCTCATAGATTACTGCACCTGTACATAACCCATCTACAATTTAGCCCAAACAACTACCTCTTTACCTACTGTATTTATTTATTTATTTATTTTGCTCCTTTGCACCCCATTATTTCTGTCTCTACTTTGCACTTTCTTCCACTGCAAACCAACCATTCCAGTGTTTTTTTCAGCTTTTATTTTACTTACTGTGTTGTACTCACTTCGCCTCCATGGCCTTTTTATATTTTTATCTATCTATACATATATCTGTTTGCCTTCACCTCCCTTATCTCACCTCACTTGCTCACATTGTATATAGACTTATTTATTTTTTTCTCACTGTATTATTGACTATATGTTTGTTTTACTCCATGTGTAACTATGTGTTGTTGTATGTGTCGAACTGCTTTGCTTTATCTTGGCCAGGTCGCAATTGTAAATGAGAACGTGTTCTCAATTTGCCTACCTGGTTAAATAAAGGTTAAATAAAAATAAAAAATAAAAAATAAATAAAAATTATTATACTATTTGTAAAATAAATGTATACTTATCGTGTGACTGACAGGTAACATAATAAAGAATGTCAAAGTGGAACTACATTGTGGCCTTGTGTTTTTGTCCATTTTTGCAAGTGGTAGATCTTGGTTTACATTTGGACTTGAGGTGTGATCTTATGCTTGAACAGGTTGGTGACCACTGCCCTAGAGTCATACTCAGATTGCCATTACTTAAAGATCTAAAACATAATAGCCATTAGAAAAGGCTGAAGATATTAAGTAAAATGTGTCTGCCTAGGAAAAGGGCAAAGTAATGCTAGCAATATATGTATATTCTAACTTTGGCTACCACATGTTTCAGGAAATAGTACAGAGGCTCATCTTCCGAATAAGATTGCACTTTAAGCACTGTCACCAGCAAAGAAAATTGCAACCTTGAGGAAATGTGGCCATTTAGACATTTGTCAGCCATACTCACAACAAGTGTCATGGCTGTTGCTGGTGTCCTCGGTCACCCATAACCAGTGGCAAAGACCTGCATGAACACAAAAGCAAAGAGGCGCACAAAAAAAGTTCTCTATAGCTAAACTGCACAACAAACTCACAAGTATCAATCAGTGGAGGCTGCTGAGGGGAGGACGGCTAATAATAATGTCTGGAACGGAGCAAATGGAATGGCATGGAAACCATGTGTTTGATGTATTTGATACCATTCTCCCAATTAAGGTGCCACCAACCTCCTCCGGTATCAGTGGTACATGTATTGGAATTACCAACAAAACCAAGGAGTGCACAAGAAAATAGTATTTGATTTCAATGTTTGTGCTAATACGCTCCGTTCGACTTCCTGTCTGTGGCAGCATGGCGCCTGTATTGCGAGGCTGATTAGCTAGGACAAACAGATGTTTGTAATCCTTGTCTGATTTTGTTCTGGGGAAGTGAGTATTATCTAGCTGGATTCAATAATGTCTTGTGCACTGCTTGGTGTTTAAAAGGATGGCGATTTAGTAAGAACTGTCTACCGATTAGACATACCTTCCGGCGTGGGAAAAGTGTTGCTTAACTGGTACAGTCACAGGTTCAGACTTATGTTTTATTCTAGGTCTGTACTCTGGGCTAACCAGGATATTGCTGCAGCAAAAAGTAAAAGTAGGCAACTGCTGCAGGTAATTGTAATCACTTGCCAATCAGCGGCAATAATATATACCAGTAGTTGAAATCTCAGATAGTAACACATCTACTGTAATAAAATGGAATCAAATGGTCAGTAGAATTCATCTTGCACAATTCAGAAATTAAAAGCTCACATTTCAATCACATCGGAAAAAATGTTCTCCACATGACATTGATGATCTCGTAATGGTTTAGAAACAAAGGACCGTTCGTTCGAACATTCCTCGAAGAACAAAAAGACAACCAGAGAATCAATGCTTTGTTATATCAAACATTCAACAAGACATTGGGAATTGGAAAGGACCATTCAATAAGACAACTGAAAGCACAGCAGAAAATAGATTATGAACCAAATGCATAGCAATTCAATGGATGAGAAAACCCTTTGAGATGGATGTGAACACTGCGTGGGACAATAACCATATTATCCTAGACTCCTGCAACATGCAATGATCAGTGGCGTGTATTCATGGATGCCAAGGGAAGCCCCAAAAAATATATAAAAACAATGTGTATTTCGTCTCTGTTAAATATTTTTTCTTCAATTCAAAGAGGCTAAATGTATCTCACCGGAGAAAGCATACACGAGAGCAAAACGGCGCCCTTTTGTCTCGCACATCTATCTGATAGATGTCTGGTAAAAAATACAAATGTTTTTTTTTTTTTACCTTTATTTAACTAGGCAAGTCACTTAATAACAAATTCTTATTTTCAATGACGGCCTTGGAACAGTGGGTTAACTGCAGCTCCTGTTTTCTTTGCGACTTGCGTTAACTCTGTGGTTCTAAATCAATAGTTGTTTAGTAGTGCAAAAATGTGCGTAAAATGTACTTGCTTGACCATGCTGTAAGTCATCTAACTGTTTGTTACATGCAATATGCTTTGTGGACTTCACCGGACAGAGGTTGCGCTCCGGTTTTGTGATGAAACAGGTGATGTTGAATGTATTCTCCCACTGTGTCTTCTTATTATCTGAGCCTGAGGGCTATATATCACGTTGGAAACATGTTAAAGAGCAAACAACAAAATTATCACAATACAGGCTGTAATATGGAATCATATTCTGGGAAAGTGGGTTATGCTTGCTGTTGAGAACACAGGATAGAAAGGTTACCGGAAATCAGTGTAATATGAATATAATTCACCCAAATGAACAACCATTCTATGATTGAAACCTTTTGAACCTCAACATTGCAATAGCGGTAGTCTGCAGTATACCCTTAGTACATTAAATAATTGTTCAAGGCCAAGAGTGAGAATCAATATCACAGGCCTCACTTTGGCATATCATTTACTTGTAACCGTAAGAAAAGTTCATCAGCATTGGAGTCAGATTAAAACAATTGGTACAGATCATCATGTCAAACTTGTTAGGTAACGGACATACATTGAAGGCCTCGTACGACACGAATGCCCTCACACAAACATGCATCTGGAACACCCATGCCTAATTCCCTGCAGAGATGTAAAGCCCATGGCAGAATCCAACAATATGCCTTCATATTCATGATATAAAGAAAATCTATTAACCTTTGGAGGGAATTACCAAGAGGAGCCTGTTGTATTGTGCAAGATTAATACGACACTCATTAGAGACGATCCCAGAAATGAAATCAAATGGAACATTAGACATTTTGTTGTTTTTACAACCAGCATAGGGATTTCAATATAAACTGTAGGGAATTACTTTTTAAATGGTTTTGAAGGAATAAAAAAATGACTTTACAATAAACTTTGAATTTCCCTCTCCAGAAAGATAGCAGTAACTCAAAACACATGCAACGATATGGCCTCCTAGCATTTTACTTCTGCAGTGTTTGGTACTCACAAGTTCCCCTGGTTGGGTTGGTACAATTGTTAAGACAGAAAATAATAATTTCAATCTAATTGACTCTTGCTCCTTCACAATCCCACAAAAGCAATAGTTTGAAAAAGTATTCCAGTCAGACTAGCAGCAGACAATTACCTTTTCTCAATTGGTTTTGCTAAGTCCACCATCCTCCGTCCTCTCCTTGCCTCCTTTTGAAAGAGGTAATTGAGGTGTGGTGACAAGGAGAAGGATCATGGACGGAAATGCGCTTGTTTGAAATGAGATGGTCCTCTACTCACGTGTCATCAGGACAATGATGTTTACAGAGGTGGATCACAAAGTAAATGTGTAAAGTAATAAAAACAAATTAAGTTAGTTGTGCAATACATTTTATAGATAAAGCAATAAGTAGCATATTGTTTTTTAACATATTATATCAAAACATCTGCGGTAGGATACGCTCCTGCTTCTTTGCCAAAAGGAGGCTATCAAGGAGGGGAGGACCATCTTCCATTTGCCTATTAACGAATTGACACAATCCGCGACCACTTCATGGAGTCATGGAGGAGAGAGGACAGAGGAGTTTGGACTTTTGGACTTTTGCCCAAACGAGAACTATCAATGTGTGAAGAATCAAAATGGCTGCCCAACAACATGTGGCAGCAGCCATTGCCAAAGCCAGGCTTTTGACTAGCGGGGCATTTAAGCCCTGAACAACGCCTGACAGACAGTTGGTCTGCCAGGCTGCGTGCCGCCCCCAGGACCTGAGCCATTCACAACAGGGCTGCTTAGCATGCTAACTCGGCTAATTAGTCTTGTGATCTAGCTAGGTAGTCTTGTGAGTTATCTATGCTGGTTGGTAGCCTGCATAATTTATATGTGTATAGAGTATATTTATAAGAGAGACTTCATGTTTTGTGGATAATATTTACATTTAAAGAGGGGTGAGCTCCACTCCTTACAGGCTGACCATATTCCCTTTCAGCCTCAGAGCTTGATGAGATTCAATAGTAACATCAGAGAGTGATACATCAGGATGCTGCCTTGTAGGATGTTTCATTAACAAAGCTCCTTGCAGGCATATTAGCTGTTAAAGTGCCTTATAGGCTGATGCATATGATCCAGTGGGTGAGCTCTATTCCTGGCAGGCTGATCAGATTCATTAGCATTCTTAATGTCTGATTAGTCGATCTTGTAGGCTGTCACAAGGGGAGTTATGGCCTGAAATCATCAACCCTGTTACAGTCAACCCTGTCACTTTAATAGTTGCTTTTATAGTCACTTTTATTCATTTAACCTCTTAAGATGGGAAAACATGTTTTTTATGACAATGTTACAATTAGGTGAAATAAAGTTATTTTTTTACCAAATTACACTATATTTGTAGAATCACACATCTCACTGAATTCCCGTATCTCTGTCTGTGTGTTGTGAATGTCAGAGCACAAAATAGAAAATGTCCCTTTTGATAATATCGACCAATGAGAATTGGCAGCTGGAGGCATTTACTCATGCAGGCCAGGTACATCCTCTTCGATTTGGTCAAACTGTCCATTGGATTCAAGGAAAGAGCAGATGGTGACCGGGCTCCGGTTGCCATTATTAGCTTGGCTGGATATGAGTTATAATTTTTATGAGGCCAAATTATAGAGAATTATAGAGTATTAAAAAAAATAAAGTGTTGAACATGCAGAGGCGCCACACACCCCATGATGCTTAAATGAGGGTGTCATTAGCTTAAGCTGCTGGGCTCTAAAGACCTGATTTTAATGTTGGTTGCCGAGCAGTCAGCAATCAAACAGTTTTTGAAAGGATAACATTTGCACCATAATAAACAAAAAGTTGAAAATATGTGAGGAACATTGAATGGAAAATGCGCATTAAACATTTGTAAGGATATGATACAGAGCTTGAGTCACCATTTATGTTACCCATAACTGTTGTTAGGCAAAATCATGTCACGATCAAATCTAAATCTAAACGATCTAAATGCTACATTGACGAAGAGTGACAATACTGTTTTTGGCTCTAAGTCTTATTTGACATTATCTGGACCAAAATATTTCAATTATAGTGAACCAGTAGGACCCAAAGTTGCATCTAAATATGTTGGAGTCAGTGTAATGCAGCAGTTTGTAAGGTACTCAGAACTGATGGTGCATTACTGGTGCCTCAGCATCACCCAAGTTAATAGAAGTGGTAGGTGATATCTTACCTTCGTCATTCTTTGCATTTTGGAGGGGTTTTGCGTCAATGAAACCAACAACCTTCAACTGTTTTGTTCAAAGGAAGGTAAATCAACTTAAGGGAGATGCTGTACAAGCAGTTATTAGATATTATCCACGAGTGCCTTTTTTATGTGGTTTACATCTCTGAAAAAGCATCAAGTAATCTGAGCACACATCAGTCTTCTGTTGGTCCCTACTGTGACATCCATCTTACACAAGTTAGGTTTCAGCTTTTTCGTGTTCTCGTAAATCACGGAGATCGAGTCATACATTTTTTATATCCGGCCACCTATGCACTACAATGCAATCCTAGCCGCTCCTATTCCGATGCCAGCCGCATCCATTATGTCCTGTCCTCGCTTCCCATTCCTACTGCATGTTTAGTTGCACCTTTCCAACATAATTCATTCTCATTGTGGCAAAACTTTCATGTCACTTTCCCCCGGCTAATTGTCTCTCTTCGCCACCTGCACTCTCCTCCTAGTTGGCTCACTGCACTTTTTTTACTTACTTTCTGACCAACTTTTTTTCTTCTGACTTTTATTGACCTTTTGTACGTACCGAGACCAATTTTCATGGTTGAACCGAGGCCAATTGTGGTTAAACAAGGATGTCTGCTAACAGTATACAACTTGTTATCTGTGCAGCGGCAGTGTTACAAAATACTGTCTGTTGACTGAATTCATTATATGTGATAAGCTCAATTTAATTTAGGTACAGTACAATGCAAAATGTTTTACATCTTTGCAACTCAAGATGAGTTCGATAGAGATATGGCCCTGGGCGAGTTGAATTGAGAGGGAATTTAAGTTTGAGTAGGTGTCAGTAAGAATCCAAAGTAACACCATTACACGTTTGTGCTGTACAACCCCCTCCTTTGCTGTGATCCAACAAAAACTCTAAAGCATATTTTATTTGTTAGTCACCCAGAAAAATACCTTTTCACCGTACAGTCAGTCGTACAGTATATTTGTGTTTTCAATCAATAGAATTTTATTTAATCATCATTCATTTAATCATGGGCAGTATCTAACCCTGTTATCAACTTACCATAATAACTTTGAAACAATGCTTTGAATGTCTTTTCATGAATTAATTCTCCGGAAACAATCAAAATACACTCCTAATGTAACGATGTGCGCTGAGAGTCAGGAAGCATTTTCAGGGAGTGAGTGTTTTAATAAATAACTGAAACATAATACAAAAATAAGAAACACGAACAAGGCACAGACATGAAACTGAAACAATGACACCTGGGGAAGGAACCAAAGGGAGTGCCATATATAGGGCAGGTAATCAAGGAGGTGATGGAGTCCAGGTGAGTGTCATAATGCGTGTAACGATGGTGACAGGTGTGCGCCATAACGAGCAGCCTGGTGACCTAGAGGCCGGAGAGGGAGCACACGTGACAGTACCCCCTCCCCGACACACGGCTCCAGCCGCAGGACGCCGACCAAATCAAATAAAATGTTATTTGTCACATACACATGGTTAGCAGATGTTAATGCGAGTGTAGCGAAATGCTTGTGCTTCTAGTTCCGACAATGCATTAATAACCAACGAGTAACCTAACCTAACAATTCCACTACTACTACCTTATACACACAAGTGTAAAGGGATAAAGAATATGTACATAAAGATATATGAATGAGTGATGGTACAGAACGGCATAGGCAAGATGCAGTAGATGGTATAGAGTACAGTATATACATATGAGATGACCAAGATGACAATCCCAGGGATCAGGAGCGGACTGGTCACGTCCGCTAAGGCGCTGGAATCTGTCGATCCAGCTGAGGCACGGGGGCATGGCAACCTAGAGTGCCAGAGAGAGAGCATACGTGACAGTACCCCCTCCCTGGGCGTGTTCGGCTCCATCCGCAGGACGCCAACCACAGGGACGATCCCGGGGATCAGGAGCGGACCGTTTGCCTCCGCCGAGGCGCAGAAACGTGACGAACCGGCTGGAGGAAAACTCGCCAAGTCCGCCAGGGCATGGGAATCCAACAAACCGGCTGAGGCCTCCCAGGTAGCTCCGGTTCTGACACCCAGAACCGACATCAACTCCAAAACAACAACAAAAACACTCCCTGATGCTTCCCTTTGGTGAGGCGTTATTCTGTAACAATGTGCGCTGAGAGTCGGGAAGCAAGTTCAGGGAGTGAGTGTTTTAATAAATAAACACAACATAATACAAAACAAGAAACACGAACAACGCACAGACATGAAACAGAAATTATGATGCCTGGGGAAGGAACCAAAGGGAGTGACATACTGTATATAGGGCAGGTAATCAAGGAGGTGATGGGAGTCCAGGTGAGTGTCATAATGCGCGTAACAATGGTGACAGGTGTGCGCCATAACGAGCAGCCTTGTGACCTAGAGGCCGGAAAGGGAGCACACGTGACACCTAAACCCTGCACATGACATTGACACATCCACAGCAAACATTGACCAAAGGCCAAAACTGCAATATTAGACAGTTATGACATTGACACAGACTGTATCCACAGCAAATTTAACGTATTGACCAAAGGACCCCAAAACTATATTAGAAGGCTATATGACAATGACACATACCCTCAGCAAATGTATTGACCAAAGGCCCAAAGATTATTTTTTTTAACCTTTTACAGTTACACTCCGGTCCTGTGTTCACTTACAGACAGAGACAGGATGGAGGGAGGATGTTTACTTACCAGAGGAATGATTACAGGCACATTTAAATCAGTCCCCCATCATGCCGTGTAATGATAACAATTAGTACATGTAGTTAGAATCAGGAAGTCAAGACAATGGGATCATTATTCATGATTGCAATTAACTCCCTCCACAGTAATGAATCTATTGATCTTATAACCGTTCCTGTGCATTATTTCACTTCTGTTTCCTTTACTGTACATTTACTGGTATGATGTTACTGTATGTGTTCGATGAGGGAAATTACAAATTACACTTCTGTTGCTAATTACAAAAATGTTCTATTATATTCTATGCATTTTGCTAACCAGCTAGTAAAAATAATGTCACGCATTATGTACATTAGGCCTAGCTGTGTGTGAGAAAGCAGAGATTTTTTATTTCAAAAGCCAGGTGTGCTAATAGGAATCTGGATGCACACTGTCTCTCACACCATCCTCATTTACTCTTAGCTGTCACATGCATCAACAGCATGTATTCAATTACATTCAGATGTTCTGAGAATGTTTAATATGTGAATCAATTTACAGCAAACTTCTATTCCTCTAATATTTTGTAAACCAAGTATTAGTTTGACAAATGAGTAGCTAAACATAGACATACATATTATCCAATTAAATGTGTCATGTCATCCACAGATAACCTTCTGCTTTATTAGCAACAAGTAATTGTGATATGATACAACAAGGAGCACAATCATATTGATACTGGATGAAATAGACACTCAATCAAACATAAGAGAAGTGACAAGTATTCCCCCACGGGATATGTGAATTACCCATCTTACCCATCACTGGTGGTGCGGCTGTCATTTCAAAACAATGCAACAGAGGAACATTTGATTAGTGGCTACATTTTATGAAAAATGAGAGGGACATACAGGAAGATTTTGTATGCTAGATATTGTATGTTACTGGTTCTGGTTCTCCAATCAGTATCGGAATGTCCTCATTTAGCATACATTTGTCTTTGTTGAGTGTCTCACTGCACATAATGTAGATTCTCTTACACACCCAAAACTTGTAGACTGCCAACGATTTTAAATAATGTAAGTAAAATGGACATTTTTGTTGTGGATACAATCAGTTATTTTCCATTGGTTGCCTAACTAGAAAGACTACATAGTCTACTTGTCACGTTCTGACCCTAGTTCTTTTGTATTTTCTTTGTTTTAGTGTTGGTCAGGATGTGAGTTTGGTGGGTTCTATGTTTTCTGTTTCTATGTGGGGTTTTCGTTTGGCCTGATATGGTTCTCAATCAGAGGCAGGTGTTTGTCATTGTCTCTGATTGGGAGCCATATTTAGGTAGCCTGTTTTCTATTGGGGTTGTGGGTGTTTGTTTCCGTGTGAGTGTTTGTTGCCACACGGTACTGTTTCGGTTTCGTTCATGTTCACATTTATTGTTTTGTATTTCATAGTGTTCAGTTTATGTTTTAAAATAAACGTTATGGACACTTACCACGCTGCACATTGGTCCTCCGATCCTTCAAACTTCTCCTCCTCAGATGAGGAGGACGACAGCCGTTACACTACTTCAACAAATAAGAATTATTTCTAAAGCCAAGGACTTTCTGAAAAATAGAGTATGTCAAGAGAATAAGTGTTTGAATGTCAAAAAAGCTTGCCATCCTTAAA
This sequence comes from Salvelinus fontinalis, assembly GCF_029448725.1. Taxonomy (NCBI): domain Eukaryota; kingdom Metazoa; phylum Chordata; class Actinopteri; order Salmoniformes; family Salmonidae; genus Salvelinus; species Salvelinus fontinalis. The sequence continues at coordinate 10,249,704 of NC_074677.1, forward strand.
CAAACAAAAATAAAAAAACAATAGAAAAAAATTACACTATATGGAAAAGATAAATCTTCAACTAAAGAAAACATTTGAACTGTCACCTCACAACTCTCTGTTGGTGCCTTTAACAGTCTCTGATACTGTGTAAAATGAACACTTGAACACCTGCCTGTTTTTGTTGGAAATAGTCCAAGGTGGAATGTCATCCAAATATAAGAATATAATATCCCAGTACAGTGACTATTTTAGAATGTAAATCTTGGTGGTGCTAACTCCAACAAATTTTAGATGCTTGCCAGCAAAGACACAACCCAACACTAAATCATATATTAATTGCACTACAATGGTGACTAAAGGTGCCCACAAACTGTTAGGGCCTACATGAAGCTGTCCCAACAGCAGAGTTTTCCTTTCAGCACAATGGAATGAATCCTTACCACCGCTACACCTGGCTATCAGCGGAGCCTTGTCTGGCAGTGAAACAGTTCATTCAGCCTCAGTTACTCCCTTTTTTTAAAACATAGGTGATATGGCTGACTTGCTTGCTTAAATATGGTTTCTACCATATTGGATTTGATTAACTCGATGAGAACCACATTCTCCTTCAATAACCAATGTTTATGAGTTTTGACTATTGAACCATATTCTACTATTGAACCATATTACATTTATGTTCAGTAAATTCATAATATTTGTTATATCATTAACACTGCAAACAAACGAGCTGCGACGAGGTAGGCCTATTCGTTCAGAGAGATAGACTACCATTTGAATAATTTTATTAGGGCAAGGATCTGCTTTTATAGACAATATACTGATGCACAGACCCACGCAATATCAACTGAAATTACTGTAACACATTTTTTTTTTAATGGGTAGAGACTGACTGGCAAACATGGTTACAGAGCCAACAACATTATATAGTATCCCCTCCTTGTGGAGAAAAGCACATGAGCTATTTATAATACACTAAGAAAGCAAAACAATGACATGCATCATAACATTGGTTAAATTGATGAATAAGATACTAATAAGATAAATCTATATAAGCAATATAACAATTGAAATGTACAAACTATGGCATTAGGGAACAATTAGCGGATAAGAGGCAAGTCATCATTTCGATTAAGACATTGAGCAAGCTAAGACGGATGTAGTCGATATTCCTATTTGTTCAGCACTTTTGAAATGGACTGCGAGTGATGGGCCGTTCTTGCAGTGTTCTCCCTGTACACCATAGGATAAATAACGGGGGCATATAAGCAGACAATGAAAGCTCTTACAATATTTGATGATGACATTTCTCTAAAACAGGCTTTAGGCTACATGTGCAAGTCAGAACAGTAAGCTAAATTCTGAGGGCATGAGCTACTAACAGCTTACTACACAACATACACTTAGTACGACTTGCTGTGCAATGTTTATGTCCAATAGCCAATGAGGACAGAGACATTTTATTTATAATTTATCTTCATATGACAAGGATTGAAAAGGATTTGCCAGTAGAATTGTCAACGTGATTCATGATGATGACTGCTTGTCAAGTTAGCTAGCTTGCTAGCTAAGATTTTGAAAGTATGATGTTGACAGGAACAGCCCAATTAAAGCTAAGGTAGATATAATGTAATTTTTATCTGTAGCCAATGACCTTCAGCCTTTTTGGATGGGCACTTCTACTGTAAATCTATGGGGGCTTGAACTGTAGATTCTGCAGTGATGTAGTGTCCCCATGAGTGACAGAACACAGAGCCAATCATGGCGCAACTAGAGATGATCACCAACGCCTACGCTCTGGCTACCCCTCCACCACAAAAAGCACTGAGTTAGACTGAAAAACCTGTATTTTGGAGCTGCTTTACTCAAGAAAGTGACCGTGTTTGTATGCGGCTTTATTAACGCAAGGAAAAAACATTGTTCGCAAATAAATATGTCACACAAATGGGGTCTCAAAACAGGTGGGGAACCTGCCCTGAATGAGGGGTCGCCACTGCCTTTAGAAACTCACTTTGTATAATAAATACCACATGCGAATACACGTAGTTAGGCGTTACTGGCATGGGCGCATCGAACTGATGTGTTGCCTTTGCAAATTACTTCAAACAAGTATCAGCCGGTGTTGCTCAATAATATGTATGGAAATGGATGTGGAAGTCAATTATCTGGGAAGGATTTCAAACCACATTAGACAAATTAGTGACTGCAGCCAACGGTTAAATGTAATTTATTTGCCTTTTATGAATCAACTTTTTTTTATCCACCTCTCTCATTTGGAAATCATGTTTTTAAATAAAATCTTGAATATCCCGCAAATTTTTGAATAGCATTCAGACTAGATCTAATACACTAAAGTTGGTCAAACCATTGCTGTTAAAGATAATGAAATTACACATGTATTTTCCCTTGTATTTTCCAATCCGACTAACCACTGCACCATGTTTTGCCTTATTTTACAGGTTCTTTGATCTATTTTGCTAACCCCTTTTTACGAAGCATTAAGACACTTTTTGACGCAATGGCTGTTAACATCCATTTTGTTGAATTGATTATGCTTAGTCATGCTACGAGCTACAGCCAGAGTTTATGATATAGAATGAGAAAATAATTCCATTTTAAAATCAGTTTAACCAGGGTGTACACTATTTGATAACCATATATGGATCAAATAATTCATAGAAATGCTCTATATTTTAGCCTAGCTGAACCACTACAATGTATATGTACTTCAGTGTAGAACATATGAGGTGAATAGAGCTCATTCATGAGCAATGGTGGGTTCAATCAGCAGCATGAGTATGTCATTTTCACTGGTACGTTTGTAGACCTGGAAATGCTGTCGTGATTTATACATTCCCTGAAGAAAAGCCATTTCAATCCTGTCAAAGCAAATGAGGTGTAGCAGATTTTCGCCAAGCCACTTGTTCTGCTCAAAATAGCAAGAGGTTTCAAGACAAACTAAATATTGTATTTTTCATCCCCATCTTCCAATATGGTTGTCATAGTAGAACCTTAAATCAAATCCAATAGAATTATGACTTTAATTCTCTGCTAGCTGCTATATTGTCATGAGTCATTGGCTGGATGGAAAATTCCAGATAGAACATTTGTGATAGAAATGTTTTTGTGCGTGATTAAAATTAAAAGCTGTATGACTTTGTGTGCTTGACTTGTTCAACATAAGAGGTTTTTTTCTGACAACAGTGCTGGCTGCATTTACAGAGCCTTGACGAAGCGCAAGAGCCCTCAGCATTGGGAGTCGATGAAGAGTCTTCCTGGGAGTGTGATGAATTGCTAGATACTTAATGTTTGTTGGACAACTCCTATTTGTGTGTGTGTGTGTGTGTATGTGTGTGTGTGTGTGTGTGTGTGTGTGTAGTCATTTTCAAAGGCTTTTGAAATATAGTACAACAGAGCCACCAATGAAAGTAATTAGCCATTTCCATCTGTCATATCACCCTTTCAGAGGTGAGAAAACATCTTTTCACGGGAAATGAATGCATTAAATGAAAAGGGTGTCTTGGACACTACATAACAAAAGTGTAAACAAACCCGAGCCGGCCTCGCTTTTAACCTCTTTTATCAGAATCTACCGCACACCCAAACCTCTTATCTCAAAATAAAGGCCAATTAATAGCACTAAAGACTATCGGAGGAAATTAAGCCATTGAACTTCAATATCATTATTATACATTTGCCTTCACTTTGTTCTTGGGGGGGATGAAAAAGAGTGCATATGCCTTTTCAACACCATATTGACTGGGAGTGGTGCATAATTATGACACACTGCGACTCTTATCCGAGACCGCATTGTATTACACCCTTTAATGAATCCACACTTGTACTTGCAAACTGTTCCCTCTAAATTGCAGAGACTACACTATAACTGTGACAACCTAACAACAACGGAGCCCATAGGAGAGTCATTTGGCAATAGCAATATGCGCATATAGCATAACGTACAAATATTGCCTATTGACTTTGTTTTTGCTCTCTCCTCTAGTCTACCTCCTCGACTATAGAATCCATTGTCCCTCACTTGCCATTGGAAATAATGAGAGCAATAAAAGGCAGGTTGTTTACAGCGACCCCTCCGACTCCTATATTACATTTACAGCACTCACACGGAGGTGAGACGTGACCTTCCTCTGAGGTCGAAGGAACTGTGTCCATCACTGTTTAATTAGCCCGGAGGTGTCTGTTTAGTCCGCGATAGCGACGGCACACCAAAACGATCACCCGAAATCTACAGTCAAGCCCATCTGGTTATTTTTAATATCTGTTTTATGTTTTAAAATAAACATGAATGGGATATAATTGGGAGGGAAAGCGAGTGTTTGTTTGGACAAGGGCAGTGCCGTAAAGTGAGTTGCTAGCCAGAAGACGAAGCCAAGTGATTCTGTTAATTTACCCACAAGATAAATCATAACATCCTCAACATATTCTCTCTCTGGGAGGGATGTTATACACAGAGTGGTGGAAGGATTTGTCTGGACGTAAATTACATTGCCTGTTTGCAGGGCAGGCTATGGACTGCTAACAAGTATGTGCTGTCCTATCATGCACTTGTTGTGCTTTCTGTGAACAGATTCTTAATTTAGAAACAAAGTGTTTATTTTACGATTTTTTGGTCTGTGTTACTTTACGCTCTATTTCATACTGATTCCTGCTTGCAGAAGTCATTCTCTAATGTAAATGATTTTACCTTGCATGGATACATACATTTTCTCTCTGCCAACAAGAGGGGTGTGAACAGTTTGGGGTCGCATGGGTTGCGAGGTGGGGGTTTGTTACTACGCCGATAAATTACATTATCCATCTGGGCCTTTGCCACCTATTACATTTCTGTGACCGGACCTTCTCAAAATGTACTTGAGTACCTCTACTGTAGCCAATGATGTCCGTTTCCGAACCAGTTTCGTGAAGGTGGAAAAATAACAGGAACAACTCAAGGTCCTTTTTTTGCAGCAGCCAGCCAGGATGATGTACTTTTAAGTGGCCACCCCTGCCCTGTGTGTCAGTGTGAAGGATTGCCAAAGCCTCCCCACAAGTGTGATCTCTCTACATCAACAGCCGTGTGACAGAGCTTTTACTTCTCCCCTGGATGGTGTTCCTATCTTGCAGATGTTCAAGAAGAAAGAACAAAAAAAGGGATAAAATGTTTCAGTACTCATCTGAAATATTTCTTACATTTTGGACACCGTGGTGCAGGAAAGATATAAAATAATAAATGATAAGCTTCTCATTTTGGAAAAAAAATAAAATAAATAACATGGTAATTTGCTGACATGTGAAATGCTTTGGGAAGGTGCGCTCCGATAGATTCATATCTGAATAAGCACTGATAGCGGTTTAATTAATCATTTGGATGGGCTGGTGTTTGTGGCCTGTTTGATGTAAGAGCTCGCATTGGAGGAGAATCTATGGCTGTGAGGGTGCATGGGTCAATGGTGTTGTTCTCAGTAGAGTGTGTTGCGCTCATTTGTCTGCCTAAGGGGTGGCACATTTGTCCTGCAAATAATAGAATGCTTCCAGACCGTGTCGGTACATCTGATAAAATTAGCTCAGGAGCAAGGACGAGCAATTCCACCTTCATAAACCTCAGTAGCGTACTGTCTTACTGATGCACTTTTAACTTTTCCCCAACTTTCCCACCCTCTCTCAATCCCACAGCCCGGTCTCCGGTGAAATAGAGCATGTCTGATGTCAGTGCCTCTCGCAGGCGTTTTGTCAAAAGGGGAAAAACAACTGGGCTTTCTACATTACTATACACTTTAATCTTTACTGCACACTAAGGCTTCGCAAAGAGCAAGTCAATGTGTTTAATTTGAAAGAACTACTGTACCAGAGCTACACAATATTGCATTTAAAGAATAGCAAAAATAAAATGTACAGTACTTTCCCTGATATTTGAAACTCCATCCGGGTGCCTAGAATTCTTCCTAAGTTCTAGGCTGTGTTTTTTCCACACATTACAAACTGGAGAGTCAGAAAGCAAAGCCTTGCCTTATTTACGCAGGAAACTTATGTTCCAGTGAAGCTTTGCTCTCTAGAGATCCAAACGTACACACATTATGTACAGATTGCAATTTGAAGATAAAGTGCCCTTTTCTTCCATTGCCATACAGCACTTGGGAAATGAATGTGGGAATGAGTGTTCATTTAGATCCATCACTGAAGAGCCTTATCTTACTTCCCACGCTCTGTGACAGACTGGGAGGCACAAGGGGTAAGGAGAAGTGCAAAATGACATTTATTATCCCTTGCAAATGACTTCAAACTGTACTCGTCTGAAGTTGTAAAGGTCACTCTTTCTATAGGCAGGGAGGCCTCCAAGGTTTATTGAAGAGTGATGCATATCAAAATCATTGAAGATACCATCGGCGATGGGGTAAAGATAACCATGCTGTCAATAGTCTGCTCGGTTTCGCTGTCGTCAGCAGTCTGTATCTCCAGGCTTTGTCATTTTTTTCTCAGCTTTAAAGCGGCACGGAAAATGTATATTAATGCCGAACGGTTACATGAGAGCCATGTTAAGGATCAAATCTACTTAGATTCCAAAACAATACGTGTGTCTGAAGTAGGCTAGATTTACAGTAAACAACCATGATGTGCAGTAAATATGACGTTTAAGGAATGAGTCAACCTTATCTTCATCTACATGACCTGATGCATATTACTGGGGCACCATGCTTTTCCTGGCAGTTGTCACTGTTCATTTACAGACTCACACTCAGTAAATATCAGTCACTCTATGATTTTTTTGGGGATGTTTGGTGATATTTGCAGGCAAAAATTGTTGAATTTGCTGAGGCAACTCAGACATTTTGTATGGCATTATGCAATGATTTTGTCAAATGTGTTGCAGAAATGCGCAGACGAGGGAAGAATCACCATATTATGCTGTAATTGTGCGGTAGTTGGTTGAAATTGCTAGCCCTCTTTTTGTTCTGCGGTGATGGGTCAGTGTTATGCGATAATTCTGTGATGATTTGACTGTTTTATGGGAAATTGTGTGTGACTGGTCAAATTTCAAGTCTGTGCATAATATGCGGAGAATTATTGATTTTGCTGAAGAATTTATGAAACAAACATCATATGATGAAAAACACATTATACTGTGACACTTTCTGTATTTTAAGAGTTATAGATCTTGAAAACTTGATTGCTGACATGCAAAACATTTTGGCACTGTATCAATAGTTGACTAATGAAACAAATAACAAATATTGTTTTTGAGTGGAATCTTCATTTAAGGTTCATGCTCTCTATCTGAAAAAGCATGTAAACACCCAGGCTATGTTTACCCAACAACATACAGTATGTGTCACGGCCCCATCATTCTCCAGGAGGAAATGGGATCTGTGAGCGTGTCAGATCAATTGAAGGTAGGTAGGTCCTTATTATCTGAATATAGGCTACACTCCTGGTATGGTATATTCTGTATTTCCTTGTTGTGTATTTTTTTCTCTCCCATTTTTATTTGAGATGGGAAACACAGGGCCAGATGGGGCCCCGGGTCCAAATCCACAGAATGATTTCACATCCCTTTTTCTCTCCCAGCTATAACGGAGTTAACAATATAAATGCATCCAGCTACAGTTTGGCTAGTCCATTTGCAGCCAATCTATTGGTTTGTTTCAAACTCATTTCCACACAGGATAGATGCGGAGGAAATACCAGATGCTTCAATTCCAGATGTATAAAAAGCGAACACATTGGACTCAAATCATGCTTCAATCAGCTTTGGCTAGTCGTATAGGTATCGATTTAGAGGGCCAGTATGAATAAGCTGTGAAGGCACCTCTGGAGCTTTATAGGGTTCATGATAAACATCATCAATCTCTTTGTACAGCATTCAAAAGGTGGTAGATGTTCCCTAGCCTTTAATCAATTCAGATTCGATGTCCGAAATACCATGTATAATGGTATTCAATGCATTTAGGGACTACTGTGCAGACTTAAGTGTCCTTTGTAGACCTTTCTCATCTGATTTGATTTAGTGTAAATACCAACTTTTAACAATCAAATTAGTCTTTTAGCCTATCTACATATTTAAATGATTGTAATGTCATTTGTCAAAAATAGATGCTAACTCATATATGCTCTGCATTATGCCTAGCCAACAACTCAACTCCACGATTTACGATGGAGTTGAGCGGCGACTAGTGTGGGCGGACTGGAGCTCTGATGTCACATCAGATAAATGTCATGTGTAGCTCCGTGCTGATATCCATAGTTTTGGATAAAAACTTCAAGTTAGTAGGTTGCATCCCTAGCCCAGGTAATCTTCAAAGACATCCTGGGTAGATAAAAAAACTCCTGTAGTTTGTGCGTTTGTCAATAGCCAACCCATACAATGGACTGTTGGAGTAGTTCATGTTTGATGAAATATTGGCTACAGCAGGTGCAAGCTAAATATAAGGGTTTGGGTTGTGATGGTATCCAAGGGAAAAATCTAATGTATAGGTTTGCTTAAAGTCAATCTGCAGTTGCTAAATACTTTTTTTTACTTAAAGGAATTATATGTACCCATTGATTCTTGAAGAATATAACTTCATAACCTTAGTTCAACTGTCGTACCCCATCGGCACCCAAAATATAAGCTTGTTTTACTCCAATGTTTGTAAAAAACCTAAATGTAAACAAAAAAATGACTAACAAAATGCTTAAAACTATAATGTTGATGCTGTATCATGAATGGTCAGTCCTTTCATCCATGGCTGTGTCTATGAATTTGAGAATGTTTACATTTCTGTTGCCCCGTCCCTCAGTTTTTCACTGAAAGAGTGGCGGTGTGTCGCTTTGTTATTGTTTCAAATGCGGATTGTCCCTTTAAGGTGACCTGCACAAACAAGCCAATGTCATGTCCAGAGATGTATCTCAAATATCCGTTAATAATTAATACCGTCAGATGTTGGGATCATAAATAGCGCAAACAACAGTGAACAAACAGTCCATTTGGCCAGATGTGATGGGGGCACTGATACTATACAGTCTGGCAAATGTTTTCAGATCAGGGATTTTTTTGTGGATTGTGGTTAACAATCACACATTATGTTATGATATTTGGTGAGCAAGCTATGCAAATATTGTTGTCAACACAGCCAAAGTTCAGCTGTGGTCCTTGGATTAGATTTATCAACAGAATACATTATTATTGTTATTATGGAAACACTTTCATTGAAGTGAAGTTTAGTCTAATGTGGCCTTATAAATACACTAGTTGGCAACTGGCAGAAGGTTCATTGGCTTCTTAAAACATAGAAGTAATTGTTTTATTAGTATTTGTAGTAGTAGCCTAATATGCAAAAATGCCTATTCCTTCATTGATGTGCTAGTTCTACCCCTCATGTAATAAAACATAGCTTTAGAAATATTGAAATTTGTACATGATTGTTTTGTATTGATCTCATTTCATCTCAGTAATCCATGTATAAGACATATTACAGAAACAAATAATTTTCCAGACCCCTTCAACTTTAAATAATTTCAGATATAGCAAGTGGTAGTGGTTCTCTTGTATTACCAAACATAGTACTACAGAATTACAGTATTTTTAGGTTAAAGGTACGTGATGATTGGACTGAACTAAATCTACAATTGAAGAGTTTCTTTCCAAAACGCTATGTAAGCATTTGCAGAAATGTTGGTAAATTAGCTTTTATTTTTTATTTAAAGAATTTATGAAAGAGATTTGTGTAATCATGGCATGTGCTTGTTTAATGACAGACATGTATTTGTTTGAAATCTATCACTTGATGGTTTAATTTCAGAGACAAATTATAGTTTTTGTGCAAAACACTACACTCCACTTCACTATCAGAGAAATAAGTAGTACTGCTATGTTTTGCACATGCAAATGTTTAAAAAATTACTACATTTTTAATAAAGATACAGTTGATACAGTTATCAATACAATTATGAGATCTGTATGTAAAACATTAGCATTTTACATTTAGTTATTTACATTTGACATTTTAGTATCCCTTGAAGATAGCTAGGCGAGACAACCACATATAACAGTCAAATATACTGTATACAAACATTACATTCCAGCTAAACAGTGAATATTAGAGCGTTTTGCAAAAAAAAAAAAAAAAATTAATACACACTTAAAACCTATAAATCTCAGAAAAGTAGTATTTTACCTAGGTATAAGCAATCATTTCTGGTGAAAAAACATGTGAAAGATTGGTGGATATAGCGTTTTGGAAAGAAACTCAATTACTTTGAACTGCACATTACAATTTTTCTATTTCCTGGTAAGATTCAAATATATACTAAATAATGTTGTATTAGGAAGTTAAAACTTTCACTAGAAAGTCAAGCAAAAAGGCAGTAATTGCTCATAGTGTGGAACTGAGAAAAAATGCTTTTATTTATCTTGACCCTCATGACCCTCATTTTCTCCAAAACACAATACAGTATGTATTTAATGTAGCAAAAATGACATTAACTCATTTTAGACCAAATGAGCAGTTACTGCCTTTTTGGTATGCTAATTGATAGTTTTAGAAAATGATATGCATATCCATAAAATCATACAGAACACAATCTAGATTGTTCATTACATGACTTGTGCATGCTTTAAAGCTTTGTATTCATTTCCCATGCTGTTTTTATAATAACCCACATGTGCGAACATCTTTTACACATTTACATAATAATCATAAATATTTGATTATTAATAAAACACTTTATAAAGGGCACAAGCCAGGCTCTTGACATGCGAGTCTCATGTGCAGAGCCTAATTTGTGCCCCTTATCTTCCAGGGACAGTAACTCTCTAAGTGGCAAGCCACATTCTCCTGCTGTTTAGGGAGACTTTAAACTTAGTTCAATGTGGTATGAGAGCAAAACTCCAAATCAGGGAAAAACATTGTCACACATGCCCATTTAAATTCCACATCAACGAGCAGTACCCAAGAAGGTCAAATTAAACATACGTTGGCGCGTTTAGCCACTTGGATTTTCATGTTTTACTTCCAGATTTCAATCTTTAACAGATTGCATTTGCATAGAGCTTTTTCGCTGTGTCTCACACTGTTCAATGGTGACTCACCTCACCCACTGCTGCTGTCATTTGCCCCCAGAACGGCTGGCTGGCTGGCTGTCTGGCTGCTACACAGCAGCTGTTTCAGTGGAGAGTTGGTGTTATTGAGTTAATTTTTTAAGCTGGCGAATTATATGGAAAGACATGCTAGTTAGAGGGGAAGGTTTGGGAATTCAGCTATAGTCGATCTGGGATAAGACTCCTACTTGGGACTACAGAGACAGGACTGGTTTAATACTTCATCCTAAGGATGACACCATTACATTAGTGGGAAGATCCACAGGGTGTGTGCAGCTGCTATGGAATCGCCCATCATGCAAGTGATGTCACTTCTCCTGAGTCTTTAGTAGGCATATAGTAGTGTTTTTCTCTTGCTCCAAGTTCAACGGTGTGGTGATTAGTTGAATCTGGACGAGAACAAAAAAGTGCACCCCTTGTGGTCCCCCAGGAATGGATAGGTACACACTGAGAGTGTTCCAGGTTGTCTTTTTGGTGGTCATGTTGCACAGATTATCAGTGTGGAACGTCTCATTCGCCACATTAAATTGCTATGGACATCTTCTGAGATGTGCAGCACGACTGAAAATAGGCGATCTGGAACACCACTACTGCATTACAGAGTTGTGTTACCATCCCTGCCTGAGGGGATTTGTATCTCCTTCAAGCACAGGGAAGATTGCCCTAGTTGCTCATCAACACTAGATCCATTAATAACCAGATTTTACAGAGTGGTCTCCCATCCAAGTACCAACCAGGTCCTACCAATCAGGTCCTACCTAGATGGGTCATACACAACTGTAAATCTCAAGTTATACTATGCTTGTAAAAAATACAAATCTAAAATTAGACTACTTCAACCTGCTCTAAATTTCAGTATAAACATTATGCGCTGCCATTTGAAATATGACTCCACGGCTATTGAATCGGTGCGGCGGTGACTGATGCTCGATGGTAGAGTCTGACACTTTCATTTTATGCTTCCGTTTATGACCACACCTTGCAGTGCTGTTCAAATGCAGTTGTCATTGCTCAGTGTCTCTAATTTATGAGGATGCCTCAATGGTTAAGCCTCTTGGAACCGTTTGTAAATTAAAAACTTGCATGAGTAAGTGGGTCATGAGAACATTGGCTTGGGTAGAAGGGCATTTTTTCAACTTAACAAGAAATTGTTCAGCAGCAGAAAGTCTTAAACTGAAAGATGAACCCCCCCATAATCACCGAAACACCTTATCTTTTAGTAGCCAATTGGTGTCAGTAGTGGGCTGAAATGTGTTCAAATGTGAGTTTATTTTTGGAGCCTCGACAGGTAATGCTTCACAGAATATTCCTGAAGTGTCTTTTTAGACAAGTGGAAACTTTCAAATCATCATATATCCTTTTTTAATCTCAAAACTCTCGAAAGAGAATAAATGGTTGAATTGGTCCTGCTAATGCAATTATATTGCGAATGACATTTGTTAATACTAGACTGACATTGAAATGGCTCTGGATTGTATTGCTGTTCGGGAGCACCATTTAGTAAATTTGACCCACGGTGAGAGTAAAACAGAGCAGACAAAATAAATGTGGCTCTCATGTATTAACTTGAGATCTTATCAAGGATGTCACTGTCAAAATGGAGTGTATGTAAGAATAATTCTCAATGGTTATTTAAAAACAGTAAAGTTGTGGTAATTGAAGTACCTACATTTTGAGGATATTGAAATGTTCTCATTTGGTATACTACGTGGCCAAAAGTATGTGGACAAACCTTCAAATTAGTGGATTTGTCTATTTCAGCCACACCCATTGCTGACAGGTGTATAACATTGAGCACACAGCCTTGCAATCTTCATAGATGAACATTAGCAGTAGAATGGCCCGTTACTGAAGTGAATTTCAACGTGGCATCCTATGACATCCTTGACCTTTCCAGCAAGTCAGTTCATCAAATTTCTGCCCTGCTAGATCTGCCCGGTCAACTGTTAGTGCCGTTATTGTGAAGTGTAAACGTCTAGGAGCAACAACGGCTCAGCTGCAAAGTGGTAGGCCACACAAGCTCACAAAATGGGACCGGTGAGTGCTGAAGCACGTAGTGTGTAAAAATTGTCTGTCCTTGGTTGCAACACTCACTGCCTCTGAAAGCAACATCGGCACAAGAACTGTTCGTCAGGAGCTTCATGAAATGGTTTTCCATAGCCAAGCAGCCACACACAAGCCTAAGATCAACATGCACAATGCCAAGCGTCGGCTGGAGGGGTGTAAAGCTCGCCGCCATTGGACTCTGGAGCAGTGGAAACGCTTTCTCTGGTGTGATGAATCATGCTTCACCATCTGGCAGTCCGACGGCCTAATCTGGGTTTGACGGATGCCAGTAGAACACTACCTGCCCGAATGCATAGTGCCAAATGTAAAGTTTGGTGGGGGATAAATAATGGTCTGCGGCTGTTTTTCATGGTTCGGGCTAGCCCCCCTTAGATCCAGTGAAGGAAAATCTTAACGCTACAGCATACAATGACATTCTAGACAATTCTGTGCTTCCAACTTGGTGGAAACAGTTTGGGGAAGGCCCTTTCCTGTTTCAGCCCTCGTGCACAAAGTGAAGTCCATACAGAAATGGTTTGTCGAGATCGGTGTGGAAGTGCTTGACTGGCCTGCACAGAGCCCTACCCCTCAACCCCACAAACACCTTTGGGATGAATTGTAAAGCCGACTGCGAGCCAGGCCTTATCGCCCAACATCAGTCCTCGACCTCACTAATGCTCTTGTGGCTGATTGGAAGCAAGTCCCCACACCAATGTTTCAACATCTAGTGGTAAGCCTTCTCAGAAGAGTGGAGGCTGTTTTAGCTGCAACGGGGTGACCAACTCCATATTAATGCTCATGATTTTGGAATGAGATGTTCGACAAGCAGGTGTCCACAAATCTCATCAACATCTGCTGTCCCTCATGCAGTAATGCTTTGCAGTAACAATGTCATCAGTGAAAAATGTTTTTACTTTACAACTTGAAAAAATGTAGGAAAAAAATCACGGAAGTGTTATCCAGCCTATAATAAACTATATTATTAACAGTTTACAAAGTAAAATATGGCACTTAAAGGTCAGATTCCAGGTAAAAACTATTGTACTGTTGAGTGGTTAGCCAAATTGGCTACAGCGTTTTGGCAAGTGGGCAACATAAAAATGCAGATGTACATTGCTTAGCATCTGCAAACTTAATGTGAACAGATGGAGGACATAAGAGATGGTATTGGCCCAAGTTCTCATTGCTTGGCACATCTCGCGGTCATTACATTAAGTCTGGAAAGTCCTTCCTACAGCCTGTATAGAGGAGTTCTTACTTTGTAAATAAAATATCTGTTGGGGCTGTGTTAAAGTTTGTCTTATCGATTGGCAGGGCCTGTTTCACGGAGAGAGGTCTGTCTAATCTATCCTCAACACCTCCCCACATCGCAAACCACCATCACTCTCCACTCGGCTGGATGGGTCTGGCCAAATATCAGCCTACATTATCATCAGTTATTCACAAAAAGGTGCTCATCTGCTCATTCTGACCCCCAGAGACTTTTAACAGTGCTTCAAAAACACCCACTCCCTCCCTTGATATGTCAATTCTTTTAGTTAATGTTTTTTTTGTTTTTGTTTTTGTGCCCAAAACTGTGAAGGTTACTACACTTTTAGAAAAAAAGGTGATATCTCTACTGAACAAAAATATAAAATGCAACTATTTCAAAGATTTTACTGAGTTACAGTTCATATAAGGAAATCAGTCAATTGAAACAAAGTCATTCGGCTCTAATCTAGGGATTTCACATGACTGGGAATACAGATATGTACAGTTGAAGTCGGAAGTTTACATACACTTAGGTTGGAGTTGTTAACTCGGTTTTCAACCACTCCACATATTTCTTGTTAACAAACTATAGATTTAGCAAGTCGCTTAGGACATCTACTTTGTGCATGACAGAATACATTTTTCCAACAATTGTTTACAGACAGATTATTTAACTTATAATTCACTGTGTCACAATTCCAGTGGGTCAGAAGTTTACATACACTAAGTTGACGTGCCTTTAAACGGCTAGGAAAATTCCAGAAAATTGTCATAGCTTTAGAAGCTTCTGATAGGCTAATTGACATAATTTGTGTCAATTGGAGGTGTACCTGTGGATGTATTTCAAGGCCTACCTTCACTCAGTGCCTCTTTGCTTGACATCATGGGAAAATCAAAAGAAATCAGCCAAGACCTCAGAAGAAATTGTAGACCTCCACATGTCTGGTTCATCCTTGGGAGCTATTTCCAAATGCCTGAAGGTACCACATTCATCTGTACAAACAATAGTACGCAAGTATAAACACCATGGGACTACGCAGCCGTCATACCGCTCAGGAAGGAGACACGTTCTGTCTCCTAGAGATGAACGTACTTTGGTGTGAAAAGTGCAAATCAATCCCACAACAACAGCAAAGGACCTTGTGAAGATACTGGAGGAAACAGGTATAAAAGTATCTATTTCCACAGTAAAACGAGTCCCATATCGACATAACCCGAAAGGCCGCCCAGCAAGGAAGAAGCCACTGCTCCCAAACCACAATAAAAAGCCAGACTACGGTTTGCAACTGAACATGGGGACAAAGATTGTACTTTTGAGAAATGTCCTCTGGTCTGATGAAACAAAAATACCACTATTTGGCCATAATGGCCATAATGACCACCATTGTGTTTGGAGGAAAAAGGGGGAAGAACACCATCCCAACCATGAGGCACGGGGTGGCAGCATCATGTTGTTGGGGTGCTTTGCTGCAGGAGGGACTGGTGCACTTCACAAAATAGATAGCATCATGAGGGAAGAAAATTATGTGGATATATTGAAAAAAAATCTCAAGACTTCAGTCAGGAAGTTCAAGCTTGGTCACAAATGGGTCTTTCAAATGGACAATGACCCCAAGCATACTTCCAAAGTTGTGGCAAAATGGCTGAAGGACAACAAAGTCAAGGTATTGGAGTGTCCATCACAAAGCCCTGACCTCAACCCTATAGAACATTTGTGGGCAGAACTGAAAACGCACGTGCGAGCAAGGAGGCCTACAAACCTGACTCAGTTACACCAGCTCTGTCAGGAGGAATGGGCCAAAATTCACCCAACTTACTGTGGGAAGCTTGTGGAAGGCTACCCAAAACGTTTGACCCAAGTTAAACAATTTAAAGGCAACACTACCAAATACTAATTGAGTGTATGTAAACTTCTGGTCCACTGGGAATGTGATGAAAGAAATAAAAGCTGAAATAAATCATTCTCTCTACTATTATTCTGACATTTCACGTTCTTAAAATAAAGTGGTGATCCTAACTGAGATAAGACAGGGAATTTTTTTACAAGGATTGAATGTCAGAAATTGTGAAAAACTGAGTTAAAATTTATTTGGCTAAGGTGTATGTAAACTTCTGGCTTCAACTGTATCTGTTGGTCACAGATACCTTAAAAAAAGGTAGGGGCGAGGATCAGAAAACCAGTCCGTATCTGGTGTGACCATTTTCTTGGACAAGGACATTTTCAGCTTCCAGGAATTGTGTACAGATCCTTGCGACATGGGGCCATGCATTATCATGCTAAAACATGAGGTGATGGCGGCAGATGAATGGCACGCCAATGGGCCTCAGGATCTCGTCACAGTATCGCGATAAAATGCAATGAGTCTTCGTTAGTTATAGCTTATGCCTTCCCATCCCGTAACCCCACCGCCACCATGGGGCGCTCTGTTCACAACATTGACATCAGCAAACCGCTCGCCCACATGACGCCATACACATGGTTTGCAGTTGTGAGGCCGGTTGGACGTACTGCCAAATTCTCCAAAACGACGTTGGAGGCGGGTTATGGTAGAGAAATTAACAGAATTCTCTGGCAACAGTTTTGGTGGATATTCCTGCATTCAGCATGCCAATTGTATGCTCCCTCAAAACTTGAGACATCTGTGGCAATGTGTTGTGTGACAAAACTGCACATTTTAGGGTGGCTTTTATTGTCCCCCACACAAGGTGCACCTATGTAATGATCATACTGTTTAATCAGTTTCTTGATATGCCACCCCTGTCAGGTCGATGGATTATCTTGGAAAAGGATAAATGCTCACTAACAGTGATGTAAACAAATTTGTGCACAACAATTGAGAGTAATAAGCTTTTTGTGCACATGGAACATTTCTGGGATATTTTCTTTCAGCTCATGAAAGATGGGACCAACACTTTACCTGTTGCGTTTATATTTTTGTACAGTGTAGAACCTAAAAAAGGTTATTCGGCTGACCCCATAGGAGAACCCTTTGAAGAACCGTTATTGGTGCCAGGTAAAAACTATTTGGGTTCCATGTAGAACCCTTTCCACAGAAGGTTATACATGCAGCCCACCATAAGGGTTCTACCTGGAACCAAAAAGGGTTTTCCTATGGGGACAGCCGAATAACCTTTTTGTAACCCTTTTTTCTAAGAGTGTACAGTAAGTGCATCCAGGTACAATGAGGTTTAGAACATGTCTCAGATAAGTGTTTGTGTAGATGTTCACAACGCAGTCCACTCTCTGTGCAACTCTCCCTTTCCCCCGCCTAAACGAAGCCTGTTACGATGGGTATTTTGCATGCTGTATGAGTGCTTTGCTTTTGCATGCGCACGTGTGACTCCATTCAGACTATCAATGTAACTATTAATGTTTCCCTGGCATTCCCTTCAGAATCTGTGAGCCGGTCTAATGGACTGCAAGCATTAGGAAGCGGATAATTAAGCATGATGTGAAAAGTTCTGAGCAGAGAGAGATTTAACTGTATTCCCATTGCCAAGGGGTTTTCTTGTCCTTAAATCAGTTCATCGTCATCTCAGAGTGAGGAGAAAGTCTCATTGAGATTCTATGACAGCAGTTAGCTCTATTCGATGGCCCACTCGTACAAGTAAACACTTTTCCCAGTGTGTCATGTCAAGCATTACAGTGGAAAGGAAATTATGTATTTTTTACTTGGCTCTCCACTCTGAAAACTATTCTGAAGTGCAATGAGGATGATTCAAATGGCTATAGCACCTCTTTCTCTGAGTCATGAAAAGGGATTGCTAAGGAGTAGTAGTCATGTTTTGTTTTATAGCGTCAATAGATAACTTCAGTTGACATTTTGCCAGCATTGTATTTGTACTCTAAACTGAAATGACAGAAAAGTCTGTTTGGTTTAACATAGACTAGATTCGTGAGAAGGGATTGCTGTAGCTAACGCTAACCACCTGTCATCACAACATCAGGTTGGTAGTGATGGGAACTGGAAAGTTTATTTGATAGAATAATGTATGAAACTTAGGTAGTCTAACTCTCAAGGCAACCCCTCTGGTCATGGAATGGCGAGGGACTAAAACTGAGTGAGGTTGAAAAATATCCTTCAAGCTATCCTCTAATTTCACCCCTGACAATACCGCTGTCTCTGTATGAAGATGTCAGGTGTATTTTCTTGTCTACCTGAATGCCACTATATCTCACCAATAAAGCGTGCATGATTAGTACTAGGGAATATTGAATAATTTGACAAATACACATGAACAAATTCAATTTTAACTTGTACCCACCACCGGGGTTGACGGCAAATTCATTCTGTCATTTAATCTGCCGTCGTAAAGCCTCCAGTGGAATTGACGAAAATGATGTGTACACACAGACATACACAAAGGCCCATGCTGCATACCTTTTCACTCCATTGGCCGTGCTCGCCGTCATCAATCTTGCTATGCAAATGTTGTGCGAATCCTTTGGGGCCGTTTTGTACTGTCAACGCTGACAGCTTAAATAGAGGCAGAGAGCATGATGGTCACTCAGCGAGAGAAGGTTTGGGGGGGGCGGGGGGCTGTACAGACTCAGTGAAGGGACCCTTGTCAGTCTTACCTGAGGCCGCACAACAGAAGTGCCGGGCCTGGTATTAACTTATACTCCAAGGTTGAGCGGATCTCTGATTGACCAGAGAAGATGTTCTCCGAGGCAACCCGTTGAGTGACAGCCTTTTACCTCGGCCTCACTGAGTTGCTTGTTGGAGTTCTTTCAGCTTTTTTTGCAGAGAGAAAGAAAGACATATTTTGTGGGTTTGTTGATAGATTTTAGAACAATCACATTTGGAGACATTCGGTCCTGCTTGGATGCCCCTGGATCTTATTGTGAGGGCCATTGACACGGACCAGAGCTAGGCAGGGTCTTGAGGTATGGAGTCTCAGTAGGCAAAGAGTGAGGTCTGATACCAAAGGTACTCTAATCTGAGCCTGGAGGTCTGGGGTAGTGCTGACTTTCAGGAACTAGCTATTTGTTTCAGCCAACAATGAAACACCAGACAAGCAAATACCTTATGTATGGTACGTAGCAGTGGTGGCTGCTGAGGGGAGGACGGCTCATAATAGTGACTGGAATGGAGTCAATGGAATGCTATCAAACACATCAAAGACAAGGTTTCTATTTGGTTGATACCATGCTATTGGACTCCATTCCAGCCATTATTATTAGAGGTCGACCGGTTATGATTTTTCAACGCCAATGCCGATAATTGGAGGACCAAAAAAAGCTGATACCGATTAATCAGACTTTTTTTTATATAAGTATATACAGTTGAAGACGAAAGTTTACATCCACTTAGGTTGGAGTCATTAAAACTAGTTTTTCAACCACTCCACAAATTTCTTGTTAACAAACTATAGTTTTGGCAAGACGGTTAGGACATCTACTTTGTGCGTAACACAAGTAATTTTTCCAACAATTGTTTACAGACAGATTATTTCACTTATAATTCACTGTATCACAATTCCAGTGGGTCAGAAGTTTACATACACTAAATTGACTGTGCCTTTAAACAGCTTGGAAAGTTCCAGAAAATGAAGACAAGGCTTTAGAAGCTTCTGTTAGGCAAATTGACATCATTTGAGTCAATTGGAGGTGTACCTGTGGATGTATTTCAAGGCCTTCCTTTAAACTCATATAGATACTTTTGTGCCTGTTTCCTCCAGCATCTTCACAAGGTCCTTTGCTGTTGTTGTGGGATTGATTTGCACTTTTCGCACCAAAGTACATTCATCTCTAGGAGACAGAACGCATCTCCTTCCTGAGCGGTATGACGGCTGAGTGGTCCCAGGGTGTTTATACTTGCGTACTATTGTTTATACAGATGAATGTGATACCTTCAGGCGTTTGGAAATTGCTCCGAATGATGAACCAGACTTGTGGAGGTCTACAATTTTTTTCTGAGGTCTTGGCTGATTTCTTTTGATTTGCTTGACATCATGTGAACATGTACTTTGGTGCGAAAAGTGCAAATCAATCCCACAACAACAGCAAAGGACCTTGTGAAGATGCTGGAGGAAACAGGCACAAAAGTATCTATATCCACAGTAAAACGAGTCCTATATGAATATAACCTGAAAGGCCACTCAGTAAGGAAGAAGCAACTTCTCCAAAACAGCCATAAAAAAGCCAGACTACGGTTTACAACTGCACATGGGGACAAAGATTGTACTTTTTGGAGAAATGTCCTCTGGTCTGAAACAAAAATAGAACTGTTTGGCTGTAATGACCATCGTTATGTTTGGAGGAAAAAGGGGGAGGCTTGCAAGCCAAAGAACACCATCCCATCCGTGAATCACGGGGGTGGCAGCATCATGTTGTGAGGGTGCTTTGCTGCAGGAGTGACTGGTGCACTTCACATAATAGATGACATCATGAGGCGGGAAATTATGTGAATATATTGAAGCAACATCTCAAGACATCAGTCAGGAAGTTAAGGCTTGGTCGCAAATGGTTCTTCCCAATGAACAATGACCCCAAGCATACTTCCAAAGTTGTGGCAAAATGGCTTAAGGACAACAAAGTCAAGGTATTGGAGTGTCCATCACAAAGCCCTGTTCTCAAACCTTTAGAACATTTGTGAGCAGAACTGAAAAAGTGTGTGCCAGCAAGGAGCCCTACAAACCTGACTCAGTTACACCAGCTCTGTCAGGAGGAATGGGCCAAAATTCACTCAACTTATTGTAGGAAGCTTGTGGAAGGCTACCCTAAACATTTGACCCAAGTTAAACAATTTAAAGGCAATGCTACCAAATACTAATTGAGTGTATGTAAACTTCTGGTCCACTGGGAATGTGATGAAAGAAATAAAAGCTGAAATAAATCATTCTCTCTATTATTCTGACATTTCACATTCTTAAAATAAAAGTGGTCACCCTAACTGACCTAAGACAGGGAATTTTTACTAGGATTAAATGTGAGGAATTGTGAAAAACTGAGTTTAAATGTATTTGGCCAAGGTGTATGTAAACTTCCGACTTCAACTGTATATATATTTGTAATAATGACAATTACAACAATACTGAATGAACACTTTTATTTTAACTTAATATAATACATAAATAAAATCTAATTAGTCTCAAATAAATAAGCATGTTCAATTTAGTTTAAATAATGCAAAAACAGTGTTGGAGAAGAAAGTAAAAGTGGAATATGTGACATGTAAAAAAGCTAACTTTAAAGTTCCTTGCTTAGAACATGAAGCTGGTGGTTCAATATTCCCAGTTCTTCAATATTCCCAGTTAAGAAGTTTTAGGTTGTAGTTATTATAGGAATTATGACGCGTCAACTATTTCTCTCGATACCATTTGTATTTCATATACCTTTGACTATTGGATGTTCCTATAGGCACTTTAGTGTTGCCAGCCTAATCTTGAGAGTTGATAGGCTTGAAGTCATAAACAGCGCTGTGCTTCAAGCATTGCTAAGAGCTGCTCTCAAACGCTGTTTGAATGAATGCTTACGAGCGTGCTGCTGCCTATCACCACTGTCAGGCTACTCTATCAAATATAAAATCATAGACTTTGTCACGTTCTGACCATAGTTCTTGTGTGTTTTGCTTGTTTTAGTGTTGGTCAGGACGTGAGCTGGGTGGGCATTCTATGTTGTGTGTCTAGTTTGTCTGTTTCTATGTTTGGCCTAATATGGTTCTCAATCAGAGGCAGGTGTTTTGTGTTGTCTCTGATTGGGAGTCATAAATAGGTGGCTTGTTTTGTGTTGGAGTTTGTTTCCTGTCTTTGTATTTCTCTACACCAGCTAGGACTGTATCGGTTTGCCACATTTATTATTTGTAAGTGTTCACAGTTTCGTAATTAAACATGTTGAGCACTGGCTACGCTGCGTGTTGGCCCGATCCTTGCTACATCTTCTCTTCTCGTGAAGAGGAGGAAGGCTGCTGTTACAGACTTAATTATAATAAACACACAGAAATAAGAGCCTTTGGTCATTAATATGGTCAAATCCGGAAACTATAATTTTGAAAACAAAACGTTTATTCTTTTAGTGAAATACGGAACCATTCTGTATTTTGTCGAACTGGTGGCAACCCTATGTCTAAATATTGCTGTTACACTGCACAACCTTCAATTTATTTTAACTAAATATGCAGGTTTAAAAAAAACACACTACTAGGTATTGATTTTGAGAAAGGCATTGATCTTTATGGTTAGGTACATTTGTTCAACGAATGTGCTTTTTTCGTGATGTGCTTTTGTTAAATAATCACTGGTTTGGCAAAGTTGAAGTAGGCTGTGATTTGATGATGAATTAACAGGCCCTGCCTTGATTATATGCAACGCAGGACAAGCTAGTTAACCTAGAAATACCATCAACAATGTGTAGTTAACTAGTGATTATGTGAGGATTGATTGTTTTTTATAAGATAAGTTTAATGCTAGCAACTTACCGTGGCTCCTTGCAGCCACAAGGTCCTTTTGAAGCTGCACTTGAGTAACAGGTGGTCAACCTGCCACACAGTTTCCTTGTGGATTTCAATATAATCGGAGTCCAAGAAGGCCGATTACCGATTGTTATGAAAACTTGAAATCGGCCGTTCTCCTCTCAGTGACTAGAAGCAGCACCTTTTAGTTCAAGATGTAGTGGCTAATTCTTCTAATTCAATCTGCCTTGATTAGTCTATTGGGTGCAGCTGGGGCCCCTTCACCAGCCAGTTGAGCCATCTGCCAGGGCCAATGATAAGTAGGAGGGTGTGTTCAAGGACGATCCGCACAACCAGACTCATTCAATTAGCTACATACAGTGCATCACATACCATCATATTGTGTCACACTGACCATCACACACAATTATGGTGATAGACAGGAATGGTAAAATAGTATTGTATTTTAAAGTCACTGGTATTTATCTGACCCCAATCTTTTAACTATGTGTCTCCAACTCTGGTGCATGCAATTCAGTCTGGATTTTGGTTAAGTGAATCAAGTGTATCGGTCCTGGGCTGGAATGAAAGCCTGCACAACTAGCTCTCCAGGACCGGATTTGGAGACCACTGTCTTAGATACTGCTGATAAGCCGCTAACCCTCATAAGTTGCTGACTGTATGAGAGTGATCAAGGCTGGCTTTCTTGACCTGTAACGTGTCGTACTACTACAGCTCAATATGTCATAGAGCTGTTAGCTAGACACCAAATTGCAACGTCTCTGTAAACGCAATAGGCTTTGTAAGTCATGGTGAACAGATTCATATCCGATTGCCTGCGTTTTCTCCCGATAGAGCTCAACACAATGATAAACAATAGGGCTCCATCAGATGGTTCCAATAAAGGCTTCAGGTGCTCTATTTTCTCTGACATTATTATTGCACAATGATAAGCTATTACTGGGGCACCAGACATTTGACTGCTAGAGGAATCCTAGCTCAGTGTGAAATCATCTTCAATTTGAGCCTCCCAGGTTGTCTGCAGGGCACAGGAAAAAGCTGTTGTTCTGTCCCCGACAATGGCATGGCCTGTAATTAAGGAAAGTGTGTGTGTGTGTGTGTGTGTGTGTGTGTGTGTGTGTGTGTGTGTGTGTGTGTGTGTGTGTGTGTGTGTGTGTGTGTGTGTGTGTGTGTGTGTGTGTGTGTGTGTGTGTGTGTGTGTGTGTGTGTGTGTGTGTGTGTGTGTGTGTGTGTGTGTGTGTGAAAGAAAAAAGAGAGAGGTGGAGGGAGAAAGTGTGTTCAAGAGTTGATTATGTTTTGGGCAGTCTATACGGATGACAATCACATACTCATTCTGCTTTGGAAAGAATTCTAGTAGAAACCCAATGCATTCATTTTTGAGAGAGCAGAGAAGTAGCCAGTTTTATTATTACAGCCTTCTGAGGGAGAGACCTTTTCTGTTGTCAGAAAGCATCACAAGAACATACACACCTTTTCACACAATGTTTTTCTGAACAATATTGGACATTTTTGCCTTTATATGAAGTGTTGAATAGAAAACTCAAACAAGAGCATTGAATATCAATCAATGTTTTGGGGCTGAATTCACAGCACTACCTGTTTTAAAAAGTTATACTGTAGTTATTATTATTATTTTATTTAGGAGGTCATGTTGAGATTACTACATCTTTTTTCCAAGACCTTAGTATATCATGGAAAGCAATAACATAAACATTTTATTGGACAGGTAGCTATGAGGTCACAACATAAAAATGAATCGGAGAACTAACATGGTAATCTCTCTGAGTCTGACATCTGGGCAGGTAACAGATGTAGACACAGGGGCATGGCGCAGAATGTTTATCAGGATATGCATAAATTATGATATCTGATTTTGAACACTGAGTTAGTTATCTTTGTAAAGATAATTTTTGGCACGTATCCCTTTCAATCTGTTATGTCACCAGGATGTGTAGCATCCATTTAGGATTATCAAAATATATACATGTATGTATTCGGGTAATGAGATGTCTGTGAAGTACTTGTATTACATGTGGAGGATATGATTACATATGATTATGTATGATGTGTCAACGCATTCTTAATTGCCCCTGAGGGAATTACTAAATAAAGGAATGGAATGACTTGAATTAAACCCTTTCCTTCACAATAGATACTCTTAATAGTTATTTGACAAGTGAAGATGCTTGCAGTCAGTCTGTGACCACGTTAGAATACATGGTCACATGTACTCTTAAATCTCCAACCGGAAGAGGACGAGCCACCCCTCGGAGCCTTGTTCCTCTAGGTTTCTTCGTAGGTTCCTGCCTTGTAGGGAGTTTTTCCTAGCCGCTATGCTTCTGCCTCTGCATTGCTTGCTGTTTGGGGTTTTAGGCTGGGTATCTGTAAAGCACTTTGTGATAACTGCGGATGTAAAAAGGGCCTTAGAAAATACATTTGATTGATTGATTGATTGATTGACTGATTAAAACAATTACAGTGATAACTCCTCTCTGTCACTATTCTTACTGTTGTAGTTTTACATCACATTTGCATGGAGACTGTACATCAGTTTAGCGTTGCACTTGACTTGAAAAAGATGAACACCATAATCACTAGCAATAATTTTTTATTTCATAATGTCGCCACAATGCACTAGATGTAACGTCTGCTTCCAACTCACACTCTCAAACACATAGATCCCTGAACGCAGCTCACTTTCCAGCCCACTTTCCAACTCACACTCTCAAACACATAGATCCCCTGAACGCAGCTCACTTTTCAGATCCCACCTGAATTCGGATCACCTGTTCACACACCTGAATGTCATTATCACACACTATTTAGTTCAGTTCTTTGCACACAATCATTGTGAGGTATTGTTTGTTTTGTGACACACTTCTATTCGGAGCTCTGGTTTTCCTCTGATTGAATCTTTCCGTGTATGATAGTTTTGGCCTGTCTCACTAACGACACATTTGCCTATTCCCTGCCTGTACTATAGCCTATCGGATTTCCTGTTATCAACCTATTGCCTGATCACCCAGACGGCGTTACTAGCCTTTTCCCTGCCTGTACTGTTGCCTTTTGTACCCCCTGTGTATGACCTTCTGCCTGCCCCTGGACCCAGCTATCTGCCTCCTCCTGTGGTCCTTTACAAATAAACACCTGCTGCACCCTGCGCATGAAACCAGCTCTGTCTCCCATCGTGTTCATTACAGAATACGTCACCTAAAACGACAGATGGATTCATCGGAGCTGCAGCTACGTCTGGCCCGACAGGAGGAATGAATTTATGAACTCTGCGACCTCCTTCGCCAGTCCACTCCTGCTTCACCCATATCAGGTGCCACAGCCTCCTCTCGTTCATCTCCCCCTCCATATCCATGCCTAATAAATACGACGGCTCTCCAGGGAAATGTCAAGGATTTCTCATGCAATGTAACCTGTACATAAAATATCACACCACTGACTTCACCTCTGACAAAGACAGGGTGGACTTCATCATCTCCCCACTCACAGGGAAAGCTCTGGATTGGGTCACAGCCCTGTGGGCAGATCAACGTTCTGATCTGTCCTCTGAATCCCGTTTCCACGCCCTCTTCAAGGAGGTGTTCGACCATTCAGTTTCAGGTCGTCACACCGGGGACCTGTTATGTGAGCTGCGACAGGGCCGTCGCTCCACCACTGAGTATGCCCTTGAGTTCCGTACCATGGCTGCCGGCAGTGGATGGAGTGAACCAGCTCTCCTTACAGTCTACCGGAGGGGTCTTAATCGGGAGTTACAGACCGAACTGGCCTGCAGACGAGATTTAACAGACCTAAACCAATACATCCGGATGTCCATATCCATTGGCAACCTACTGGTGGAACGCAGACCTATACAGTCGCCCATGGCCTGCGAGTCTTCCACTCCCTTCTCTCATCCACCATGGTCTAATAGCCCCGAACCCATGCAACTCGGCCGCGCCCCTCTCACGCCTGCCGAGAGGACATCGGAGGTTACGTGAAAACCTGTGCCTCTATTGTGAAGAGAGTGACCACCTACTCAATAGCTGTACGATTCGCCCCACACGAAGGTGTGTTCCTGTTTTAAGAACTGCTTCAATTTACCCTGTCGAGTCACCTCTATAGAAGGATCGGAGTCGGCCATTCCAACCCACATCCCACCTATATATGCCCAGTTCCAGAGTGTCTTCAGCAATAAAAAGGCATCCATTCTGCCCCCTCATTGCCCGGGGGACTGCGTGATCAACCTCCTTCCTGGGCCATCGCCCCCTAGGGTTCGGATCTACCCCTTGTCCATCCCAGAGAATGAGGCTATGGACACCTATATAGAAGAGGCTCTCAACATGGGATTCATCCATCCATCCGCGTCTCTGGCTGTATCCAGTTTATTTTTTTGTGAAAAAAAGATGGTAGTCTCTGTTCCTGCATAGATTACCGACCCCTCAATGACCTTACCATCAAGAATCGCTTCCCTCTTCCTCTGATTCCGGCCGCACTAGAACAAGTTGGACAGGCTACCATCTACTCCAAACTGGACCTACGTAGTGCTTACAACCTGGTCCGTCTCCGAAGTGGGGATGCATGGAAGACAGTGTTGATCACCGCTAGGGGTCACTAGGAATTCCTGGTTATGCCCTACGGTCTCGCCAATGCTCCTGTTGTCTTCCAGTCCTTCATGAAGGAAGTTTTCCAGGACATGATCAACCAGTTCCTCATTGTGTATATTGACGATATCTTGATCTACTCTCACTCCATTGCAGAACACGTACAGCATGTGCAACAGGTCCTCCAACGGCTACAGGACCACCATTTTTATGTCAAGGCTGAGAAGAGCGGCTTTCACGTTACTACGGTAACCTTCCTAGGTTTCGTGTTGACATCAGGAGGGGTCAACATGGACGAAGGCAAAGTCACGGCCGTGCTTAACTGGCCCAAACCTACCACTGTAAAGGAACTACAATGTTTCCTAGGATTTTCCAACTACTACCTCCGGTTCATCCGAAACTGCAGGAGCTCAACCGCTCTTCTCTCAGCTCTCACCAGTCAAAAAACCTGTACCCTCCAATGGACCGACACCGCCTATACTACATTTGAGACCTTGAAACGCCTCTTCACCTCTGCACCCATCCTTAGGCAGCCAGATCCTACCTTTCCTTTTGTTCTGGAGGTTGATGTATCTGAGGTCGGCGTAGGAGCAGTTCTCTCTCTCAGTGGGTAGGGACACCTCCCAAATTGCAACCATTTGGCTTCTTTTCCAAGAAACTGTCACCTGCTGAGAGGAACTATGATGTCGGGAACCGAGAGCTCCTTGCCATTAAGCTGGCTATTGAATAGTGGCGCCACTGGTTAAAGGGAGCTCATCACCCATTCCTTGTCCTTACCGACCACCGCAATTTGGAGTATTTAAGAAGTGCTAAGAGGCTCAACCCCAGACATGCTCACTGGGCACTCTTCTTCACCCGATTCAACTTCACCGTCACCTATCTGCCTGGCAAGAAAAAATGTGAAGGCTGATTCCTTATCCCGTCTATTTGACTCCCCTTCCTCTAACCCAGCTCCCGAGCCCATCCTGCCTCTGTCTTGTGTCGTGGGACCCATACAGTGGGAAATCAAATCAGCCATCCAAGAGGCCCTACGCCACGACCCAGCACCTCCCGACACCTCTTCAGGCAAGACCTACGTTCCGGCGTCTGTCAGACCCCAACTATTGCAGTGGTGCCATACCTCGCTTAGTTCTTGCCATCCCAGGATCACCTGAATCACGGAGCTACTGACACGCAAGTTCTGGTGGTCATCCCTAACAGCAGATGTCCGAGATTACGTTCTTTCCTGTCCCGTCTGTGCATGGGCAAAGAGCCTTCGCCAACTATCTACCGGTAAGCTCGAGCCTTTACCTACACCACACAGACCATGGTCCCACATCACCATGGATTTCCTCACTGATCTGCCAGACTCTTCGGGCTTCACTACAATTTTAGTTGTAGTGGACCGGTTCTCCAAGATGTGCCGACTCATCTCCTTTCCGCATCTACCTAATGCCATGGAAATGGCCGAGTGCATATTTCAACAGGTGTTTCGTCTGTATGGGATCCCGGAAGACATTATTTCGGATCGGGGACCCCAGTTTGTCTCCAGGGTGTGGTGAGCCTTCTCGACCAACTGGGGCTCTCCATCAGCCTATCCTCCGGATACCATCCCCAAATCAACGGGCAGACGGAACGCCTGAATCAGGAAATAGGGAAGTACCTTCGCCAACACTGCACCCACCTACCTCATGAGTGGAGTCGCTATCTAGCCTGGGCCGAATACGCACAGAACTCCCTGGTGCATTCCTCACTCCATCTCACTCCTTTTCAGTGTGTCCTTGGATACCAACCCCCCATGTTACCATGGGAGACAGAGCCCGGAACTGTGCTTGCCATTGATGAGTGGTTTCAACGGAGTGAGCAGGTTTGGGAGACCACACATCGGCACCTATATCAAGCTTTGCTCACCCAGAAACGGCTTGCTGACCGGCATCGCCGACCTACTCCACTCTTCCACCCTGGGCAACGTGTGTGGCTGTCTACCCGGGACATCCGGCTTCGTGACCCCTGCAAAAAGTTCAGTCCCCGGTTCATTGGTCCCTTCAAAATAACACGCCGCATCAATCATGTCACCTACTGTCTCCAGTTACCCCGCCATTACCGGATCACCTCATCCTTCCATGTGTCCCTTCTCAAGCTTGTGAGTTACAGCACTCTCCATCCTCCACTAGCACACCTCGGCACTCCGTTTGACGATGGTGGTGCACCGGCTTATTCCGTCCAAGCCCTCCTTGACTCCAAGCGCCTGGGTGGTCGAATCCACTACCTGGTGGATTGGGAGGGGTATGGACCCAAAGAACGGTCAGCTGCTCAGCTTCCTAGGCCATCAAGAGCTGCCTGTGGAGGGGGGGTACTGTAACGTCTGCATCCAACACACACTCTCAAACACATAAATCCCTGAACGCAGCTCACTTTCCAGCTCACACTCTCAAACACATAGATCCCCTGAACGCAGCTCACTCTCCAGATCCCAATCACCTGAATTCTGATCACCTGTTCACACACCTGTATGTCATTATCACACACTATGTAGTTCAGTTCTTTGCACCCCATCATTGTGAGGTATTTTTTGTTTTGTGACACTTCTATTCAGAGCTCTGTTTTTCCTGAGATTGAATCCTCCCGTGTATGATAGTTTTGGCCTGCCTCACTAACGGCGCCTTTCGCCTATTCCCTGCCTGTACTTTAGCCTATCGGATTTTCTGTTATCAACCTATTGCCTGATCACCCAGACGGCGTTACTTGCCTTTTCCCTGCCTGTACTGTTGCCTTTTGTACCCCCTGTGTATGACCTTCTGCCTGCCCCTGGACCCAGCTACCTGCCTCCTCCTGTGGTCCTTTACAAATAAACACCTGCTGCGCCCTGCGCTTGAAACCAGCTCTCTGTCTCCCATCGTGTTCATTACACTAGAAAGGATTTCACTCCGTGTTCAACATTCTAGGTTATGGCGGTTGAGTGGACAGGGAGCGCTGTTACAAATTCCCTCTCCTTACAATAGATTACAAGAGATTTACCTGCGAATTTCATGTGAAACATCTCAGCAAAAATTGGCAGCTTGTGAAGCCAGGGGGTCCCTGGGAAGGGAATGCAGTATTATTTCAATATGATTCCCAGCACAGCAGGGAACCAGCGATCCTCTTACACCTGGGTGTTAGAAGGGTTGTGTATGATGCTGCGTTGATTAAGCTTGAATTACAGTATCGCTGGCTCCCCATTTTGCAGAATGGGGCCTTAAGAAAAAAAACTAGGCCCATTTAACCAGTTGTTTGGGAGGATGGTCGCTGAGCCGTGGAGGCTTTTTTTGTCTACACAAGACCAACTCCACACATTAACATGCAAATCGGACCTGGTGTAGGGAAGAAAGCCAGGCATTGTTGATTCTTATCAGTGTGGGATTGTTTTCAGGGAGTCTAGTCACACTTGCTGTTTCACTGCTTGAAAGGGCCTGGATGGCACACCATTGTCACCAATCAAGGATTGGTTTGACTGACAGCAAGTCCACAGGCGTTTAAAAATGGACTCATGATTACTTGCAGGTGTGTGTCTGTTTGTGAGAGAGAGATTTGCTGTATTTATGCATGTACAGTGTATTCAGACCCCTTCACTTTTTTCACATTTTGTTACGTTACACCCTTATTCTAAAATGTATTAAATACATTTTTCCTCGTCAATCTACACACAATACCCTATAATGAAAAAGCGAAAAAAAGGTTTTTAGAAATGTTTGCAAATTTATGAAAAAAACATACCTTATTTACATCAGTATTCATACCCGATGCTATGAGACTCGAAATTGAGCTCAGGTGCATCCTGTTTCCATTGATCATCCTAAAGATGCATCTACAAAGTCATTGGAGTCCATCTGTGGTAAATTCAATTGATTGCACATGATTTGGAAAGGCACACACCTGTCTATATAAAGGTCCCACAGTTGACAGTGCATGACAGAGAAAAACCATGCCATGAGGTTGAAGGAATTGTCCGTAGATCTCCGAGACAGGATTGTGTCGAGGAACAGATCTTGGGAAGGGTAGCAAAATATTTCTGCAGCACTGAAGGTCCCCAATAATTCAGTGGCCTCCATCGTTCTTAAATGGAAGAAGTTTGGAACCACCAAGACTCTTCCTAGAGCTGACCACCCGGCCAAACCGAGCAATTGGGGGAGAAGGGCCTTGTTTAGGGAGGTGACCAAGAACCTGATGGTCACACTCTGACAGAGCTTAGAAGTTCCTCTGTGGATATGGGGTAACCTTCCAGAAGGACAACCATCTCTGCAGAACTCTACAATCAGGCCTTTATGGTAGAGTGGCCAGACGGAAGCCACTCCTGGCACATGACAGTCTGCTTGGAGTTTGCCAAAAGGACTCTCAGACCATGAGAAACAAGATTCTCTGGTCTGATGAAACCAAAATTGAAATCTTTGGCCTGAATGCTAAGCGTCACATCTGGAGGAAACTTGGCACCATCCCTATGGTGAAACATGGTTGTGGCAGCATCGTGCTCTGGGGATGTTTTTCAGCGGCAGGGACTGGGAGACTAGTCAGGATCGAGGGAAAGATGAACGGAGTAAAGTACAGAGAGATCCTTGATGAAAACCTGCTCCAGAGCGCTCAGGACCTCAGACTGGGGCGAAGGTTTCAACAGGACAACACCCTAAGCTTACAGCCAAGACAACACTGGAGTGGCTTTGGGACAAGTCTCTGAATGTCCTAGAGTGGACTAACCAGAGCCTGGACTTGAACCCGATCAAACATCTCTGGAGAGACCCGAAAATAGTTGTGCAGCGACGCTCCCCATCCAACCTGACAGAGCTTGAGAGGATCTTCAGAGAAGAATGGGAGAAACTCTCCAAATACAGGTGTGCCAAGCTTGTAGGGTCATACCCAAGAAGACTTGAGGCTGTAATCATGGCCAAAGGTACTTCAGCAAAGTACTGAGTAAAGGGTCTGAATTTATTTTATCTTTATTTAACTAGGCAAGTCAGTTAAGAACAAATTCTTATTTACAATGATGGCCAACCAGGGAACAGTGGGTTAACTGCCTTGTTCAGGGGCAAAACGACAGATTTTTACCTTGTCAGCTTAGGGGTTCTGAGGCCTTTCAGTTACTGGCCCAACACTCTAACCACTAGGCTACCTGCCACCCCCTGAATACTTCTGTAAATGTAATATTACATTTTTTTATATACATTTGCAAACATTTCTAAAAAACGTTTTTTGCTTGTCATTATGGGGTATTGTGTGTAGATTGATGAGAAATAAAGCTATTTAATAAATTTTAGAATAAGGCTATAACGTAACAAAATGTGGAAAAAGTCAAGAGGTCTGAATACTTTTCGAATGCACTGTACTTGAGTCTGTGGGCCTTATTCAAACACAACTAGTTTTTCCAGGATATGAGTAAATAGTTACCTTGTTTCTCCTGCCCAACGAGATAATATTATTTAAATTAATAAGCAGTTAATTTTGTTTGATACTGGATAACATACATTTTGTACCTATTGAAAAAAGCCAAAATCATCAAACATTGGTCATTTCTGGGTTAATTGCATTTTAAAGTCTGAAAGTTGCGAGCAGTTTTCCAATTTTCTAACTGGTGTTAAATACATGAATAAAGACCAAAACAAACATGAGAACAATTTTTTGAAAAGTGTTATTTGACCTACAGTACCACAGTGTCTTCCAATGAATCGGACCCCACAGCAAAAGCATTGCTAAGAAAGTCTCTTACATTATTTAGGAGGAAATATAAATAAAATATTTTTGTAACCAAGCAATCAGGAATCGGCATTGAATATGAATGCTGCTGTCAAGGTTCTCTATGCGGCACGATTCACAACCTAATTAAGGAAGTCAAAATGAAAGCTTTTCACGCTCAGGTACAGTATGTCATAGAAAATTATGACCTTCTTTCTCTTTGAAGTCAACATTTCATCTTGCACTTTCGTAAACCTACAGTGCTCTCTTTCTCAGTTTTCACTCCTACATCAGCAATCACTCTCTATAGAATTTCTTCAGCAATTGAGGTAACATATTGACACTGCTTCAATGAAATCCCCCTTCAAACCCTATAGCACTTTGATAGCTAAAAGGACTTTTAAGAGTTGCACAAAAGATCCATATCTCTGTGACTCAGAGAAAGAAGCATGTTTGTTATGTTTTAAGTGATGTTGAAAGGAAGGTTGTCGGAACTCTCCGCTATATTGCTTTGACTTGCCTTGAAGTTCATAATGATCGTTGAAGTAATAGATGCTGATATGTTAGTAGTGGGAGTAGAAATAGTTAATCACATGAAAAGGTATATTAGTTGTTTGCTTGTTTCTGTCCTGCTCCATTAAATAGTTATCTCTAGAAATTGAATTAATGATCATGACTAGACAAACTTTTCATTTAAATTAATTCAGGTTTAAAGAAGTAAGAGGAATTAACATTGAATGAGAAGTAATACATATGTTTGAAGGTTGTACATATTCTAAACATGATAATACACCTTCACAATAAGCTACACTGTCAGGCTGTACCGATGATTTAGCTTGTTCCACTTTGTT
The DNA here is from genome assembly GCF_029448725.1 of Salvelinus fontinalis. Taxonomy (NCBI): domain Eukaryota; kingdom Metazoa; phylum Chordata; class Actinopteri; order Salmoniformes; family Salmonidae; genus Salvelinus; species Salvelinus fontinalis. Next base: position 10,283,590 of record NC_074677.1, read on the forward strand.
TGTTAGCTTGTCATTCATCTATCTGTGTTGGGGTGAATGGTGAAGTTAATTGCTTGTGCTGTGGGTTTTGAGTCGTGCGGCGATTGATTTTATTTTAAAGAGAGGCCACTTGGTATTCTCTCATCAGGAAGGAGGCAGTCCAGTTACTGTGATGTTTTCTGTTTCCTCAGCTCCAACTCATGTGCTCTAGTTTGGTTGTTTCGCTGCTGCTTTGTTTATGATTTGCTTCACAGATGCTTCACAGATGTTACAAAGACAGTGTTTCTTAGAGCAACTGGCTTCCTATGAAAGTGGGAAATGACATTGAAAAGAATGAAGATTAATCAGCAATACTAACAAGTATCTTACAGCTTAGATGAAGGAGGGAGGCTGCCAGAGATGTGCAGACACTTTCTGTCTCTCACCATGTTGAAAAAGTCTCAGACAGTTTATCACTGTATTTTGCTATGTACAGTCATTTGCTCCCTCACCAGTCTTTGTGCTATGTATCTAGAGCTAATTGTCTACCTCATAACTCATTATCACGTGTTCAGGGTGTTCTTCGCAGAGTACCTGTGAGTGTCTGGTGTGATTGAGATATGATTATAGTTCAGCAGTGGGTGAATTTGATTAATTAAAGAATTACAACAATGTTGTGTTGTGTGTACACACATTTTGGTATTTGCTTTCCCTCTTCTTCAGATATAACCTCAGGGGATAAAACTCCAGTTTAGGACTATATGGTTATGAAATAATGTTTAGTTGCATGGTGACCCATGGTATGTAGATGAGCCATAGATAACATTTCTTGACAAGTGTGGATTATACATTTAGATTTTTGATAAAACATTATACATTTAGATTCCATAAGTCATTTAGAATCACATGATTGATGATAGGTGGTCCGGTTAATAAATCTCTCATTTTGACACTTATCAGACTAGAAATCAGTTTTAGCTACATCCATTGTGGAAATGAGAACCCTCATGGAATGAGAGGCCATAGCCTTGATGTCCTGAGGCTAGGCTTGGCTGCTAGTTATCAGCCCTTCTCTCCATCCGTATTAATTCAGATTTATTAAAGATAAAGAAAAGGCGATGGTATCGTCTGGATGATGGACAGCTACGAATCAGAAGTCGATCAGGTTATCTCCAATGGGCCCCACATTCACCACAGGGACACCGTCTGGCTTCTGTTAGTTTCTATTCATGGCAGACGCTGCAAGAAATACTGCCTCGTTACGCATGTTAGCGACATGTTTTCTGCACATGATTGAAAGCAGCAAAGTCCCTGCGCTCCGACGGAATGCGTGTTAAATAATGTAAATTCTTGAAACCGAGAACAACAAAGGTTTCAAGGCTTATGGAAAAGCAAATTACATTTATAAGCATACCTAAGAGGTAAAGGGGATGCAGGTCACCATGTGTGTATACAGTGTTAATGAACTGTTCTGTATGTAAAAGTGTGTTATGATGTAATATAGTTTAATTTAATTTGAAATTCTTCTGGTATTTACCCTAATTTAGTCTTTCTTTACTGTATCTATTTGTATATTTGATTAACCTTTGGACATGGAATTCTTGTTGGGTGTGATGGAATACAGTGCATTCGGAAAGTATTCAGACCCCATGACTTTTTCCACATTTTGATACGTTACAGCCTTATTCTAAAATGTATTAAATTGTATTTTCCCCCTCATCAATCTACACACAATACCTCATAATGATGAAGCAAAAACAGATTTGTAGAAGTTTTTGAAAATTTATAAAAAAAAAAAAAAAATGAAATATGACATTTATATAAGTATTCAGACCCTTTACTCAGTGCTTTGTTGAAGCACCTTTGGCAGCGATTACAGCCTTGAGTCTTCTTGGGAATGAAACTACAAGCTTGGAGAGTTTCTCCCATTCTTCTCTGCAGATCCTCTCAAGCTCTGTCAGGTTTAATGGGGAGTGTCGCTGCACATCTATTTTCAGGTCTTTCCAGAGATGTTCAAACGGGTTCAAGTCCGGGATTTGGCTGGGCCACTCAAGGATTCAGAGATTTATCCCGTGTTGTCTTGGCTGTGTGCTTATGGACATTGTCCTGTTAGAAGGTGAACCTTCGCCCCAGTCTGAGGTGCTGAGCGCTTTAGAGTAGGTTTTTATCAAGGATCTCTCTGTACTTTGCTCTGTTCATCTTTCCCTCAATCCTGACTAGTCTCCCTTCCACCACCATGCTTCACCGTAAGGATGGTGCCAGGATTCCTCCGGTCGTGACGCTTGGCATTCAGGCCAAAAAGATTAATCCTGGACTCACCAGACCAGAGAATCTTGTTTCTCATGGTCTGAGAGTCCTTTAGGTGCCTTCTGGTAAACTCCAAGCAGGCTGGCATGTCCCTTTTACAGAGGAGTGGCTTCCGTCTGGCCACTCTACCATAAAGGCCTGATTGGTGGAGTGCTGCAGAGATGGTTGTCCTTCTGGAAGTTTCTCCTATCTCCACAGAGACACTCTGGAGCTCTGTCAGAGTGACCATTGGGTTCTTGGTCACCTCCCTGACCTAGGCCCTTCTCCCCGATTGCTCGGTTTGGCCGGGTGGTCAGCTCTAGGAAGAGTCTTGGTGGTTCCAAACTTCTTCGATTTAAGTGTTCTTGGACCTTCAATGCTGCAGAATTGTTTTGGTTCCCTTCCCCAGATCTGTGCCTCGACACAATCCTGTCTTGGAGCTCTACAGACAACTCCTTCGACTTCATGGCTTGAGTTTTGCACTGACATGCACTGTCAACTATGAGACCAAATCATGTTCAATCAATTGAATTTGCCACAGGTGGACTCCAGTCAAGTTGTAGAAACGTCTCAAGGATGATCAATGGAAACAGGATGCACCTGAGCTCAATTTCGAGTCTCATAGCAAAGGGTCTGAATACTTATGTAAATATTATTTTTCAGTTTGTTTTATTTTTAATACATCTGCAAACATTTCTAAAAAGCTGTTTTTGCTTTGTCATTATGGGGTATTGTGTGTAGATTGATGAGGGAAAAAAATATTGAATACATTTCAGAATAAGGTTGTAACGTAGAAAAATTTGAAAAAAGCAGGGGTCTGAATATTTTCTGAATGCACTGTATAATCAATGTACAGAGTCGATACCGATTTCCTGTGATGTATACTGTATCACTGCAATAAACAGTCATCATTTTTTATATATATTTTTTTAACCTCTTTTCTCCCCAATTTTGTGATATCCTATTGCAATCTCGTCTCATTGATGCAACTCCCCAACGAAGGTCGAGTCATGCGTTCTCCAACACCTGCCCGCCTACCCCGGAAGCCAGCCACACCAATGTGTCGGAGGAAGCACCGTACAACACAAGTCAGCGTGTATGCGCTCGGCCCACCACAAGGAGTTGCTAGAGCGCAATGGGAAAAGAACATCCCGGCCAGCCAAACGCTCCCCTAACCCGGATGACGCTGGGCCAATTATGCGCAGCCTCATATATCTCACAGTCGCGACCAGCTGCGACACAGCCTGGGATCGAACTTGGGTCTGTAGTGATGCCTTTAGCACTGCGATGCAGTGCCTTAGACCGCTGCGACACTCAGGAGGCCCTATATACAGTCATTACTAAGCAATCTGATATGGCATCCATACACAGAATGTGAGATGCTGTTATTGCCAAATGAATTTGCGTGGTTATGCTATTGCTATTGGACTTTTTGTCATTTGTGCATGTTTGTATCAATGGAATGTAATTAATCTAGAGCATGTGTATGCAAATTACGCTGTGACTTGTAATACAAGAAACCTCCACAACAGCTGTCCGCTTTCTCTCACACAGTAGCCACCGCCTGTGATGTCATCTAGTATATTTAGCATGAATAACACAAGAGCAGCATTGCTGCATTGTATTGCAACCTGGATTCATGGGTAGACGTGACATACAGTAGTAGATGTAAAGCCGGGACACTCCAATTAGTATGTATATGTTACGTTTCGTAAAATATGCATTAATTCGTGGATGTCATCCATTTCGTATGCTATGTTACGAATTAGTATTCGTATGATATGTTACGAATTTGCAAAATGATATGTCACCAATTCCAATTTGTTGTGGCTAACGTTAGCTAGGTGGCTAACGTTAGCTAGGTGGCTAACGTTAGCTAGGTGGCTAACGTTAGCTAGGTGGCTAACGTTAGCTAGGTGGCTAACGTTAGCTAGGTGGCTAACGTTAGCTAGGTGGCTAACGTTAGCTAGGTGGCTAACGTTAGCTAGGTGGCTAACGTTAGCTAGGCTTGGGGTTAGGTGTTAAGGTTAGGGTTAAAGTTAGGTTTAGGGGAAGGGTTAGCTGGGATGCTAAGTAGCCGCAAAGCAGCTAGAAAGCAGTTGCAAAGTTGCTAATTAGCGAAAACGCTAATGTTGTCTGTAAAGAGATTTGAACACGCAACCTTTGGGTTGCTAGACGTTTGCGTTATGCGGCCAACCATCCATCCATCCCGACCAACCACCTTACTTTTGTTTTTGCCATCAACAACCATCTGTCTTATGTAACCATACTAAACATAACATAATTAGAGTGAAAATGTTTGTCATTTTTTAAAGATTCATATAAATTAAATAACTATAATATATTAGTTGCATAAGTATTCAGCTTCCTAAGTCAATACATGTTAGAAACACATTTGGCATCGATTACAGCTGTGTCTTCTTGGTCATTAATCTTTTCAAAATTCTTCAAGCTCTGTCAAGATGTTGGGGATAATGGCTAGACAGCAATTTTCAAGTTTTGCCATAGATTTTCAAACAGATTTAAGTAAAAACCTTGCCACTCAGGAACATTCACTGTCTTCTTGCTAAGCAACTCCAGTGTATATTTTGGTTGTACGTTATAGTCTTGCTGAAAGGTGCATTCCTCTCCCAGTTTTTCCACTTGGATTTTGCCTGTGCTTAGCTCCATCCTGTTTTTTTTATCCTGTAAAACTCCCCAGTGTTTGACGATGTAAAGCATACCCATACCATGATGCAGCCACCACCATGCTTGAAAGTATGTGTTGTGTTGGATATGCCCTAAACATAAGGCTTTGCATTTACTCCCAAAAGTGTATTCCTTTGCTGTGTTTTTTTGCAGTATTACTTTCGTGCTTGGGAATATTTTTTTTCTATGTATTTTTTTTCTTCTTTTCACTCATTTAGGTCATTATTGTGGAGTCAGTACAATGTTTTTGATCCATCCTCAGTGTTCTACAATCGCAGGCATTGAACTCTGTAACTGTTTTAAAATCACCAATGGCATCATGGTACCATCCCTGAGCAGTTTTATTCCTGTCCTGCAGCTCAGTTCAGAAGGACAACTGTATCTTTGATGTGTCTGGGTGGTTTAATATACACTGCTCAAAAAAATAAAGGGAACACTTAAACAACACAATGTAACTCCAAGTCAATCACACTTCTGTGAAATCAAACTGTCCACTTAGGAAGCAACACTGATTGACAATAAATTTCACATGCTGTTGTGCAAATGGAATAGACAAAAGGTGGAAATTATAGGCAATTAGCAAGACACCCCCAAAAAAGGAGTGATTCTGCAGGTGGTGATCACAGACCACTTCTCAGTTCCTATGCTTCCTGGCTGATGTTTTGGTCACTTTTGAATGCTGGCGGTGCTCTCACTCCAGTGGTAGCATGAGACGGAGTCTACAACCCACACAAGTGGCTCAGGTAGTGCAGTTCATCCAGGATGGCACATCAATGCGAGCTGTGGCAAAAAGGTTTGCTGTGTCTGTCAGCATAGTGTCCAGAGCATGGAGGCGCTACCAGGAGACAGGCCAGTACATCAGGAGACGTGGAGGAGGCTGTAGGAGGGCAACAACCCAGCAGCAGGACCGCTACCACCGCCTTTGTGCAAGGAGGTGCACTGCCAGCGCCCTGCAAAATGACCTCCAGCAGGCCACAAATGTGCATGTGTCTGCTCAAACGGTCAGAAACAGACTCCATGAGGGTGGTATGAGGGCCCGACGTCCACAGGTGGGGGTTGTGCTTACAGCCCAACACTGTGCAGTACATTTGGCATTTGCCAGAGAACACCAAGATTGGCAAATTCGCCACTGGCGCCCTGTGCTCTTCACAGATGAAAGCAGGTTCACACTGAGCACATGAGCACATGTGACAGACGTGACAGAGTCTGGAGACGCCGTGGAGAACGTTCTGCTGCCTGCAACATCCTCCAGCATGACCGGTATGGCGATGGGTCAGTCATGGTGTGGGGTGGCATTTCTTTGTGGGGCCGCACAGCCCTCCATGTGCTCGCCAGAGGTAGCCTGACTGCCAATAGGTACCGAGATGAGATCCTCAGACCCCTTGTGAGACCATATGCTGACACATGCACATTTGTGGCCTGCTGGAGGTCATTTTGCAGGGCGCTGGCAGTTCACCTCCTTGCACAAAGGCGGCGGTAGCGGTCCTGCTGCTGGGTTGTTGCCCTCCTACAGCCTCCTCCACGTCTCCTGATGTACTGGCCTGTCTCCTGGTAGCGCCTCCATGCTCTGGACACTACGCTGACAGACACAGCAAACCTTTTTGCCACAGCTCGCATTGATGTGCCATCCTGGATGAACTGCACTACCTGAGCCACTTGTGTGGGTTGTAGACTCCGTCTCATGCTACCACTGGAGTGAGAGCACCGCCAGCATTCAAAAGTGACCAAAACATCAACCAGGAAGCATAGGAACTGAGAAGTGGTCTGTGATCACCACCTGCAGAATCACTCCTTTTTTGGGGGTGTCTTGCTAATTGCCTATAATTTCCACCTTTTGTCTATTCCATTTGCACAACAGCATGTGAAATTTATTGTCAATCAGTGTTGCTTCCTAAGTGGACAGTTTGATTTCACAGAAGTGTGATTGACTTGGAGTTACATTATATTGTTTAAGTGTTCCCTTTATTTTTTTGAACAGTGTATAATCCACAGCATCATTATTAACTTCACCATGCATAGAGATATTTAATGTCTGATTTGTTATTATTACCCATCTACCAATCACTGCCCTTCTTTATGAGGCTTTCGACAAGCTCCCTGGACATTGTAGTTGAATCTCTGCTTGAAATTCAACACTTGACTGAGGAACCTTACAGATGTTGTTTGTATGGGGGACAGAAGAAGGGTTAGTCATTCAAAAATTATTTCACACCAAGTGAGTGATTTGGTAAGCCACATTTTACTCCTGAACTAATTTAGGCTTGCCTAAACAAAGGGGCTGAATACTTATGCAACAATTATATTTCAGTTATGCATTTTTAATGTATCTTAAAAAATACATAATTTACATAGTTGTTAACAATTAAATCCATTTGAATCCCAATTTGTAACACAATAAAATGAGAAGAAATCCAAGGGTTCTGAAGACTTTTGCAAGGCACTGTATTTTGCTGCACCATATATCCAGGAGACACTAGATCCTCTTTTATCTGCATTGGAAATCCCCAAAACATCAATGTGACCTCAACCAGGATAAGGAAGGCTGTTTTCCACATCAATGCTCCCATATCGGAATGGACTGATAGTAGTTCAATTCCAATGACAAGGATTTCCAATAACCCAGTGATACTTGCTCAGGGCATGATTCTGAACGCCACTGTATTACTAACTGCATGTGTGCTTTGAATTTATTGTTTGCTTTTATTTGGACACTGTCAGATCTTAAAGAAAGATTCACCCATATTGTTTTTGTGCATCTGAGCAATTTTCTATCGATTCCAGGGTTTATGTCATGTTTTCATATGTATTTCAGCTATTGCCGTTCAAGCAGGCAGAAATTTCGTCTGGTATGACGGAGCATTGTGATAAGCCGCTCGCACTACACTTGAAGTTATTAGGAATATGATCGTGATCGAATTGATCGTGAAAACGTTTACATGTCAGATTTCAATACAGGTCAATGTCAAAACGCAGTAGAATGTCTTTTCTCAAATTAACCATTGATCATATTTTTGCAAGAATTTTGTAATTTTAACAGAGGGCCACCATATTTCTCCTATTTGTCTGCCTCTTTGGTCCAGGGTGCATTGCATTGTCCCATTACATCGTCGATGCGAATGTCAGAATCCACTCTTAAACTCTTAAAATGATTGTGCAGTTTCTTTAGACGATTTTATAGCTAACTAGCTACTACACATGCTGATATTGACTTTGGTATTATTGTGTGTAGCTACGTTTGCTAGCTAGCTACCTAGCTGGGGGTTTTGTAGTCAACTTGAGCATATATAGATTTCCACAACGATTTTCACATGTTGCAACCATATTTTAACGACAAAATGGAACATTTGTTGACAGAATATTGTTCTCACTCATTAGTGATATGTAATACTATAAATGATAGGAATTAAAGGTTTTGGGTGGATTTTTCCTTTAAGTTGTCAACCCTTTGTGTCATAGTAGACTGTTGATAAAGAAATTTTTTATGTTAAGCTACTACTTACAAACCTGTTGTAAACAATTAACTATGGAAATTAACAAAAGCTGTGTGCATTAAGGAAATAGAAGCCTGTCTCTAATATACATCAGCTGTGTTAAGTGATTTCAGCAAATAAACACCCAGGCTATTAATTGAAGTTTTACAACATTCCCGAATACTAATGATGATAGCGATAGATGATAATAATATTGCAATTCTTTTCAACAGTCTCTCAATGTCTGACATGATCTTGGCAATCAAGAAAGTTCAAAACAAGAATGTATACATTTGCATATTCAAATATGCTGCCTTGATGCACAGAGCAAGTGCCGTCAATCCCCACTTACTGATTGTAAAGTGTATAGTGTACAGTTGAAGTCGGTAGTTTACATACACTTACTTAGGTTGGAGTCATTGAAACTCGTTTTTCAACCACTCCACATATTTCTTGTTAACAAACTATAGTTTTGGCAAGTCAGTTAGGACATCTACTTTGTGCATGACACAAGTTTTTCCAACAATTGTTTACAGACAGATTATTTCACTTATAATTCACTGTATCACAATTCCAGTGGGTCAGAAGTTTACATACACTAAGTTGACAGTGCCTTTAAACAGCTTGGAAAATTTCAGAAAATGATGTCATTGCTTTAGAAGCTTCTGGTAGACAACTTGACATAATTTGTGTCAATTGGAGGTGTACCTGTGGATGTATTTCAAGGCCTACCTTCAAACTCAGTGCCTCTTTGCTTGACATCATGGGAAAATCAAAAGAAGTCAGCCAAGACCTCAGGAAAAAATTGTATACCTCCACATGTCTGGTTCATCCTTGGGAGCAATTTCCAAATGCCTGAAGGTACCACGTTCCTCTGTACAAACAATAGTACGCAAGTATAAACACCATGGGACCACACAGCCATCATACCACTCAGGAAGGAGACGTGTTCTGTCTCCTAGAGATGAACGTACTTTGGTGCGAAAAGTGCAAATCAATCCCAGAACAACAGCAAAGGACCTTGTGAAGATGCTGGAGGAAGCAGGCACAAATTATCTATATCGACAGTAAAATGAGTCCCATATCGACATAACCTGAAAGGCCGCTCAGCAAGGAAGAAGCCACTGCTCCAAAACCGCCATAAAAAAGCCAGACTACGGTACCGGACAGCGAAAACCCAAAAGTACACAAAACACCACTAACGTAAAACAACAACAAGCCTGCACAAACACCAGCGGGCTACACGAACTTCAATAACACCCATCCCAAAACCCCAACAAGGAACAGGTGAAAACAATTAGACAAAAACAAACGAAAAGGAAAAAGGGATAGGTAGCAGCTAGTAGACCGGCGACGACGACCGCCGAGCGCCACCCGAACAGGGAGGGGAGCAACCTTCGGTGGTATTCGTGACAGTACCCCCCCCCCCCCCCCCCCCTGACGCGCGGCTCCCGCAGCGCGCCGACACCGGCCTCGGGGACGACCCGGGGGGCGAGGTGCTGGGCGATCTGGATGGAGGCGATGGAACTCCCTTAGTATAGTAGGATCCAATATATCCCCCACCGGGACCCGCCTTGACGCGGTCACCCTCCATTACCACCCCCAAGGTGGAAATGCAATAACCCAGGAAGGAAACGGCTCGTTTGGAAAACTCACATTTCTCCGCCTTCACGTACAGGTCATGCTCCAGCAATCGCCCAAGAACCTTGCGCACCAGAGACACATGCGCGGTGCGTGTAGCGGAGTAAATTAAGATGTTGTCAATATACACCACTACACCCTGCCCGTGCAGGTCTCTGAGAATTTCATCAACAAAGGATTGAAAGATGGCTGGAGCATTCTTTAACCCGTACGGCATGACGAGGTACTCATAATGGCCAGATGTGGTACTAAACGCGGTTTTCCACTCATCTCCTTCGCAAATACGCACCAGATTATACGCGCTCCTGAGATCCAGTTTCGTGAAGAATCGCGCCCCGTGAAATGATTCCACCGCCGTAGCGATGAGAGGTAGTGGGTAACTGAAACCCACAGTGATGGAATTTAGACCTCGATAATCAACACACGGACGCAAACCACCCTCCTTTTTCTTCACGAAAAAGAAACTCGAGGAGACGGGTGACATGGAGGGCCGAATGTACCCCTGTCCCAGGGCTTCCGTGACATATGTCTCCATAGCCAACGTCTCCTCCTGGGACAAAGGATACACGTGACTCCTCGGTAGTGCAGCGTTTACCTGGAGGTTTATCACGCAATCCCCCTGTCGATGAGGTGGTAATAGGGTCGCCTTCTTTTTACTGAAGGCGATAGCCAAATCGGCATACTCAGCAGGAATGCCCACATTGGAAACCTGGTCTGGACTCTCCACCGTTGTCGCACCGATGGAAACCCCTAAACACCTGCCTGAACACTCATCAGACCACCCCTGGAGAGCTCCCTGTCTCCACAAAATCCTAGGATTGTGAATAACCAGCCAGGGAATCCCTAACACCACCGGAAACGCAGGTGAATCAATAAGGAACAGACTAATCCGCTCCTTATGATTTCCATGCGTAATCATCTCCAAAGGAATCGTGGCCTCCCTGACCAGCCCTGACCCTAATGGTCGACTATCTAAGGAGTGCACGGGGAAGGTGGGGTCTACCTTAACTAACGGAATCCTCAACCTCTGAGCGAGTCCGCGATCTATAAAACTCCCCGCTGCGCCTGAATCGACTAGCGCCTTATGCTGGAGAGAGGGGAAAAACTTCAGGAAACAAATTAACAAAAACATGTGACCAACAGGAAGCTTTGGGAGAGTATGGTGCTGACTCACTTGGGGTGACCGAGGAGTGTTCTGCCTGCCCTCTCGACTCCCAGATGGACTCCTCCAGCACCGACCGGAAGTGTGCCCTCTCCGGCCACTATGGGTACAGGAGGAGCCTCCTCCTCCGGTCTCCCTAGATGCAGCCCCCCTAACTCCATCGGGATGGGAGCAGGGGGGTCAGGAGGTGGAACTGACAGGACCCTTTCAGAACGTCCGCGAGCAGCCATCAGATGGTCTAGCCGGATGGACATGTCGATCAGCTCATCCAAGCTGAGCGTAGTGTCCCGACAAGCCAGCTCCCTGCGGACTCTTAGGCTACACCTGTAATGGTCTATCAGGGCCCTGTCGTTCCACCCCGCTCCAGCGGCTAAGGTCTGGAATTCCAGCGCGAAGTCCTGCGCGCTCCTCGTCCCCTGCCGGAGATGGAACAACCTCTCACCCGCCGCTCGGCCCTCCGGAGGATGATCGAACACGGTCCGGAAACGGCGGGTGTACTCCGGGTAGTGGCCCTTCGCTGAGTTAGGCACGTTCCAGACGGCATTGGCCCACTCCAGGGCTCTACCCGTCAGGCAGGAGACGAGGACACTCACGCTCTCCTCGTCCGAGGGAGCCGGCCGAACGGTGGCCAGGTAGAGCTCTAGTTGTAACAGGAATTCCTGGCACCCCGCCGCCGCTCCATCGTATTCCCTCGGAGGTGTGATACGCAGAGCGCTGGCACCGGATTCCGCTGGACGAGATGGTAGAGTTGCTGGTGGGAGGGTAGGTGGGGTAGTAGGGAGACCACTCCTCTCCCAACGGTCCATCCTCACCATCATTTGATCCATCGCTGATCCGAGGCGACAGAGGATGGACGTATGATGAAGGACTCTCTCCTCCATCGTGGGAAGAGGGGTGGTCGCTGCTCCTGCTGACTGCATATAGTGGTGCGGGCTTCTGTAACGTCTGGAGAGTGATGGGTGTGGAGTCAGACGCAGAGAGCAGAAGGTGAACGGGGGAAAAAACGCTTTAATGTCCTTTAGCAAAGTAACTAGTACAAATATGGGTGAAGCCCAAAACACAGGTGCAACAAACCCAAAACCATAGTTACAGAAATACCGGACAGCGAAAACCCAAAAGTACACAAAACACCACTAACGTAAAACAACAACAAGCCCGCACAAACACCAGCGGGCTACACGAACTTAAATAACACCCATCCCAAAACCCCAACAAGGAACAGGTGAAAGCAATTAGACAAAAACAAACGAAAAGGAAAAAGGGATCGGTAGCAGCTAGTAGACCGGCGACGACGACCGCCGAGCGCCTCCTTCGGAAGGGGAGCCACCTTCGGTGGTATTTGTGACAATTGGAGGACCAAAAAAAGCCAATACCTATTAATCGGTCGATTTAAAAAATATATATATATATATTTGTAATAATGACAATTACAACAATACTGAATGAACACTTATTTTAAGTTAATATAATACATCAATAAAATACATTTAGCCTCAAATAAAATGAAACATGTTCAATTTGGTTTAAATAATGCAAAAACAAAGTTTTGGAGAAGAAAGTAAAAGTGCAATATGTGCCATGTAAAAAAGCTAACGTTTAAGTTCCTTGCTCAGAACATGAGAAAATATGAAAGCTGGTGGTTCCTTTTAACAGGAGTTTTCAATATTCCCAGGTAAGAAGTTTTAGGTTGTAGTTATTATAGGAATTATAGGACAATTTCTCTCTATACGATTTGTATTTCATATAGCTTTGACTATTGGATGTTCTTATAGGCGCTATAGTATTGCCAGTGTAACAGTATAGCTTCCACCCCTACCTGGGCTCAAACCAGGGACACATCGACAACAGCCACCCTCGAAGCAGCGTTATCCATCGCTCCACAAAAGCCGTGGCCCGAGCGAGTGACGTTTGAAACACTAATAGCGCGCACCCCGCTAACTAGCTAGCCATTTCTCATCGGTTACACCAGCCTAATCTCGGGAGTTGATAGGCTTGAAGTCATAACAGCTCAATGCTTGAAGCACAACGACGAGCTGCTGGCAAAATGCATGAAAGTGCTGTTTGAATGAATGCTTACAAGCCTGCTGGTGCCTACCATCTCTGTCAGACTGTTCTATCAAATCATATACTTAATTATAACATAATAACACACAGAAATACAAGCCTTAGGTCATTAATATGGTAGAATCCGGAAACTATCATCTCGAAAACAAAACGTTTATTCTTTCAGTGAAATACGGAACCGTTCCATATTTTATCTAACGGGTGGCATCCATAAGTCTAAATATTCCTGTTACATTCCACAACCTTCAATGTTATGTCATAATTACGTAAATTTCAGGCAAATTAGTTCGCAATGAGCCAGGCGGCCCAAACTGTTGCATATACTCTGACTCTGCGTGCAATGAACGCAAGAGAAGTGACACAATTTCACCTGGTTAAAATTGCCTGCTAACCTGGATTTCTTTTAGCTAAATATGCAGGTTTAAAAATATATACTTCTGTGTATTGATTTTAAGAAAGGCATTATGGTTAGGTACACATTGGAGCAACGACAGTCCTTTTTCGCGAATGCGTACTGCATCGATTATATGCAACGCAGGTACGCTAGATAAACTAGTAATATCATCAACCATGTTTAGTTATAACTAGTGATTATGATTGATTGATTGATTGTTTTTTATAAAATAAGTTTAATGCTAGCTAGCAACTTGCCTTGGCTTCTTACTGCATTCGCGTAACAGGCGGGCTCCTCGTGAGGCAGGTGGTTGGAGCGTTGGACTAGTTAACCGTAAGGTTGCAATATTGAATCCCTGAGCTGACAAGGTAAAGATCTGTCGTTCTGCCCCTGTACAAGGCAGTTAACCCACCGTTCCTAGGCCGTCATTGAAAATAAGAATGTGTTCTTAACTGACTTGCCTAGTTAAAAAAAGGTGTACATTTTTTACATTTTTTTTAAATAAATCGGTGTCCAAAATTACCGATTGTTATGAAAACTTGAAATCGGCCCTAATTAATCGGCCATTACGATTAATCGGTCGACCTCTAATATTGAAGCAACATCTCTAGACATCAGTCAGGAAGTTAAAGCTTGGTCGCAAATGGACAATGACCCCAAGCATACTTCCCAAGTTGTGGCAAAATGGCTTAAGGACAACAAAGTCAAGGTATTGGAGTCGCCATTACAAAGACAACCTCAATCCTATAGAAAACGTGTGGGCAGAACTGAAAAAGCATATGCGAGCAAGGAGGCCTACAAACCTGACTCAGTTACACCAGCTCTGTCAGGAGGAATGAGCCAAAATTCACCCAACTTATTGTAGGAAGCTTGTGGAAGGCTACCCTAAACGTTTGACCCAAGTTAAACAATTTAAAGGCAATGCTAGCAAATACACTCAATTAGTATGTAAACTTCTACTGGGAATGTGATGAAAGAAATTAAAGCTGAAAGAAATCATTCTCTCTACTATTATTCTGACATTTCACATAAAAAGTGGTGATCCTAACTGACCTAAGACAGGGAATTTTTACTCTGATTAAATGTGAGGAATTGTGAAAAACTGTTGTATGTAAACTTCCGACTTCAACTGTATGTGTATGCATTCAATTCAATTCACGTTGCATTCACATAACATACTATTATGTGCACAGTTAAGTCACTGTTTCTGGATGTTTTGGAATGTGTTTCTCAAATGCAACGTAATCCCATAGAACACAGTGTAGAAATCTGTGTCACTGTCATCTGCATATCAAACTGCTATTTTGAGGTAATGAAGTGGAGACATGATGTTCCCATCCTTACATTCCTTCACCAACTGTACTCAACTGACTTAAGCTATTTAAGGGTTATTTCCAATCTGCACAACCATCAGTAGGGTTATTTCCAATCTGTGCTATAGCAGTATTTTAACATTGCATTTTGTTAGGTTCTGATTGTTACGATATTCTAAAGGAATATCATCAACCCATTTTGTGTAGTGATAGCTGTACAGCATCAAGCTCTATTGCCAAGAATGCTTTTGGTCTATGGTGCGATGAAACATCCCCATTTGGTGAGCAGATTGGTTTAGAGTTTGTGGACGCATACCCATTCATTGGCAGGCCATTTCCCATTCCTTGTTATAATTGACGGACTGGCTTCAGAAGAAGAGGGGCGTATCGCCACATTCTCTTGCGGGTCAATCATCCACTTGACTAGTTAGCCATCATCTTTTGTAGGCTGACACAAATAGAATGGTATTGAACTCAGCCTGACTGTGTTGACACCAAACATGCAGCAGAGAAATGCTCAGGCACACCAATGTACACTATATATACAAAAGTATGTGGACACCCCTTCAAATTAGTGGATTCGGCTATTTCAGCCACACCCGTTGCTGACAGGTGTATACAATCGAGCACACCGCCATGCAATCTCCATAGTCAAACATTGCCAATAGAATGGCCTTACAGAAGAGCTCTGTGACTTTCAACGAGGCACTGTCATAGGATACCACCTTTCCAACAAGTCAGTTTGTCAAATTTCTGCCCACCTAGAGTTGCCCCGGTCAACTGTAAGTGCTGTTATTGTGAAGCGGAAATGTCTAGGAACGGCTCAGCCGCGAAGTGGTAGGCCACACAAGCTCACAAAACGGGATCGCCGAGCACACAAACTCACTACCGAGTTCCAATTTGCCTCTGGAAGCAACGTCAGCACAATAACTGTTTGTTGGGAGCTTCATGAAATGGGTTTCCATGGCCGAGTAGCCCCTTAGTTCCAGTGATGGGACATTTTAACGATACAGCATACAAAGACATTCTAGACGATTTTGTGGCAACAGTTTGGGGAAGACCCTTTCCTGTTTCATTATGACGATGCCCCCGTGCACAAAGCGAGGTCCATGCAGAAATGGTTTGTCGAGATCGGTGTGGAAGAACTTGACTGGCCTGCACAGAGCCCTGACCTCAACCCCATCGAACACCTTTGGGATAAATTGGAACGCCGACTGCGAGCCAGGCCTAATCGCTCAAATCAGTGCCCGACCTCACTAATGCTCTTGTGGCTGAATGGAAACAAGTCCCTGCAGCAATGTTCCAACATCTAGCAGAAAGCCTTCCCAGAAGAGTTTAGGCTATTATAGCAGCAAAGGGGGGACCAACTCCATATTAATGCCCATGATTTTGGAATGAGATGTTCGACCAGCAGGTCTCCACATACTTTTGGTCATGTAGTGTATGCTGTGCGGTTAGATCTGTTCGAATAATAGCTCAGAATCTGAATTCCAGTTGGATTTTGTCCTGATGTGCACAGTGTGGAGCTTGTTACTCCCAAATTACTATTGCTACTTTGAGAGGGGAAAAAACGTGAGTTCATGGTAAGAAAATGAATGGTGGAAAAAGTTTATAATGGCTAATTGTGTGTAAGGCAAATTAAAGGGACTGATCAACATAAAACTGTTTGTGAAAAGCTCTGGTGATTCATACTGATTGTCTGGTGCTATGCATGTTTTTTGAAAGGGAGAATGCATCTCCTCTTATTATGCATTGTTATTCACTACAGAAAGTAGTGTACGTGCTACAATATGTAGGGTTAGGGCTCATCAGTGCCAAAATGTGAGAAAAATACCCAAGAAACTGTGATGGCCTTATGCATGACTTCAAACATGCTAATATTCTGTTCCATATGGACGGAAGTGACATCGGTTTGCAATCTTGTGTGTCATGTCATGACAAAACATGTCAATGGGAACCCAAGTGTCAATCAACTGGCACTAATAGATATAATCATCTACATTATGACAAATGTATGTGAAAATCTAAATAATCAATATTCAATCATAGAATATTGAATTAATTGATGTCATTTTATGGCTTTTTAGTCTTCTTCCATGGCCTTTATATTCATACTATATATCTGAGGGTATATAGTCGGGCTGAATTGGTCTGGCTGAAGTGAAGGCCTTCTCCTGGCTGATTGATTTGATTTGCTATGGCAATGGACTGATAAATGGACACGTTGCTGAGAGATTCACAATGGGAATAGCAGATGTGACGACTCATGGATGCATATTTGCAAACAGACAAACCACAGATGATATCGCTCGTCTGTCAGCATTTGTTCCTTATTATGATGATATTCGGACGAGTGGATGATTGGATGATTACAATTTGTGTAAAGCACCTGACAATGATATGAAAGCATTGACATAACTGACAATCTTTTTAAATGTCACCGTTGGCAGTTATGGGGTATATTGAACTTTGCAGAATATTGTTTAGCTATCTATAATCATGTCCATCTGCCGTGGTAGTTATACCTCTATTTGTAATCTGAGACTGTTGCCATTTCATGGTCTGCTAAACACTTTTTGGGTCATTTTGCTATGCAAATGTGCACCAATCAGACTTCCTTATCAAGTCCAAGGACAAACTAAACCATTGTGGTATTATACACCGTCATACTATTATTTGTTTCTTTATCAATTAGATAGGTGAATTAGCTCTAATTAGTTCCTCTGTTCATTGTGGTTTTTGGCTTTGTTCTGAAAAGCAAATGTCCTTTGTTTGGCATGTTTATACAAAACAAACATCAAAATCATTGTCGTGGTAAACTCCCAATCAGAATTATACCTTTATCTCGTTTTAGGCTACCGTAATTATATTATTTTACATGTCAACTTTTTTTGTCCATAACAATATGTCATAGTGCCAATAATCATTGGGCAGGTAGATAGAAAAGGGATCCAAATATTGTAAAACACAGCCTCCAAGATATAACTCTGGTATACGTTTGTTTGCAAATGAGATCTTCTGGTCCATCTGTGCACATATTTGTAGTGTAAACCACTTCTTGAGGCATTAATTATCCATTGGTATGTTTCCATTCTATTTCTCAATATATAGTTCTGAATTTTCTGTTAAATATTTTTTTTCTCGCTGGGTGGGAAAATAGGTCCCAGAGAATACAATAGAGCTTTGAAGGAATTCAGGCAAGATGCAACTTATTAAATATGCATCAGAGCCAAAGCAGGCCATCTGGCTTCTATCACCTGCCTGAGAAAAAGATAATTGTTAACTTCACGAAGAATGCGTTCCAGCAGTGAAAGCTGCTGGGTTAGAGCAAATTTTTAGAGAATACAGTTTTGACCTTATCATTCTGTCATTAAGGCGTAATTACAGATATTTTGTTAATCATTTGTCTAATTTGTACAAAGCTGCCAAATGATGAGGCACAGAGACAGTTGTCAGATGCCTTTTTAACATTGCAGTTCAATGCAACATTTCTTATAGTTTTTGGGAGGAATTTGTGTTATAGATAACACTATAGTAGATTGCCAGTTTTAATACAACACATTATAGGTATTAGAGACATTTTGCATAAAGTGTGATCACTCTATCTGTAATTATACAAATACACTCCAGATGTAATGCATCTCCCTAACTGTTACCCTATCGGTAAAAACTGCGCTCAACCATTTTGAAATCCTCTTTACCATATTTAATGTATGTGAGGGAACAACTAACCATCAGTGGGGAACAATCAGGGCCCTCTACGTCCTCAGAGGGCCTAAGGATAGATACCAATCTTTATATATGTTTGTATATTAATATAATTCGTAATTTTGTTTTTATTGATTTAATCTTTTTTTGTCTTAATTGTAACACGTACTCCTGACTGCAGTGTGCATTTCGGGGCAGGGCTCAATGTGGGTGGAGTCACATTTTTGAATCTGCCCACATTTGACTCCACCCACCTTTTGTTTACAAAGTAAATACAAAGTATTTTATTTTTGAAGATCGTATTTCATTTTTGAAGATCGTAAGAAATATTATATAAAGTACCAGCAGATGTGTTGTAACACTTTTTGCTTCATGCTATTTTTGAGACAAGCTACTGATATTGTGAACAACAGACTTGTTATGAATGTCATGTACTGTTAAAATTGTGTTGATAAATGTTATAACTTTAATTATATTATTTAATTGAACATATATATATATGTATTGATAAATACGCTGCTGGAATCTGGGAAGCAGTGTGTTGTTTCCGGTCCATTTCCATCCCCACGCTACACTGATATGGTTTTTAGTCGTATACGCCAATTACACACCTGGCTTAAGGGATACTGCTGCACGATGAGAATTCCTTTTGTGGATAACTTTGCAGCTTTTACAGACCGACCAGGTCTATTTCTTCGGGACAATTTACATCTTAACAGGTATGGCTCCAGCATCCTCTCCACCAACATGTCTCTTACTCTTGCCTCATGTAGAGCCTTTGATACCTGACGTTGTGTATTCTCGGGGGTTGACTTTTGGGATTGTACGCTCCCCTATCAGACTATGTTCAATGCTCCTCTCCCAGTTTCATTAATTAGTTCCTCAATTGCAAATATGAAACAAACTACAGTTAACAACCTTTCTGCAATTCCTAGTTTATTGTCCAATCACCGTATTGCGAATACTACTCACATGCAGAGAGGTATTGTTAGTAGTAATCTTGTCCCCATAAAATTGAGCTCTGTCAATAGCTCGAAAATGGTTTATTGCTCATCTAGTGCAGCTTCAGGTGCTACCTTGGATACTCCATCTGATATGAATTCCCGTAGCAATGGTATTGGAATAATTCATTTGAATGCTAGAAGCCTGATCCAAAAGTTGGACTTTATTGAAATTTTGGTCTCACAATCAAATGTTGACGTTCTGATTGTATCTGAATCGTGGCTGTGTGATTCTGTGCCAGATTCAGATGTTCAGTTGATTGGATACAATATTTATAGAACTGATAGAGTTGGTAGAGGTGGTGGTATTGCGATTTATGTTAAATGCTGCTTAAATGTTTCTGTGTCCATATCAACCTCTGTCTCAAAGCAATATGAATGTCTAGTTTTAAACGTGGTACTTGGTAATAATGCTCATTTAACTCTAGCAGGGGTATATCGCCCCCCCCCTCAGCTCCTCCTTGTACTCTATGCAATTTATCTGATATACTGTCTAATTATGCAAACTCTGAATTACTGATTTTGGGAGATTTTAACCTGGATTGGCTCTCACCAGTATCCGATAAATTAAAAGGCATTTGTACTGAGCTAAATCTAACTCAGCTGATAACTAAACCAACCCGTCCCAACTTTAAGAACCCAGTAAAATCCACTCTACTAGACATTATTCTAACAAATACCCCCCATAAATACACAGCCAGTGGGGTTTTTGCAAATGATATCAGTGACCACTGCCCTATTGCTTGTATTAGAGATACCAGGCTGAAACACTCTGATCCCTGTATAATCTCTAAGAGAAATTTTAAACATTTCTCACAGCAAGCTTTTATCCTTGACTTATATCACTCTGAGCTTTTATCCACTTGCTGCTTTCTGGACCCGGTTTTAGCCCTTGCTTTTTTCTCTTCTATTGTTACCTCTATGTCTGATAAACATGCCCCGCTTAAGAATCACAGAGTAAGAAACCGAACCAGTTCTTGGTTCTCTCCTGAATTGTCAGGTCACTCCAGCTGATTGGCTGTTTTTTAGGCAATTGAGAAATAAATGTACTGCAGCTGTCAAAAAGGCAAAATCAAATTACTTCCTTAATGCTATGACAGATTCTGCAGGAGATCCTGCAAAATTCTGGAAAACCGTTAATTCACTGAAACGGGGGAATTCTGCTGTTTCTCTTCCTAAGACCATTACCTCAGACTACTGTATTCTAACTGAAAAAAATGATATTTGTGATGCTTTTAATAAGCATTTCATCTCTGCTGGTTTTTTATTTGAAAGGAAAAGTGGACTTTGTGGTACTGGCCAGTTAGTTGATTTTTCGTCTTGCTTTTCAACCGTTACTCTGAAAAATGGTAACCCTGTTTTTAGTTTCCAGAAAATAACTGAAGCAGAGGTTCTAATTGCCCTGTGTGCCATTGATACTAAGAAATCCTTAGGCGCTGACAATTTAGACCCGTACTTACTTAAGTGTGCTGCACCTATTTTTGCTGGTCCAGTAACACACATTTTTAATCTAACATTAAGCACAGGAAATATCCCTAAGGTGTGGAAAGCAGCTTTTGTTCTGCCATTACATAAGGGAGGTGACGGTAGTGATTTGGATAACTATCGACCCATCTCTAGGCTCCCTTGTCTGGTAAAGATTCTAGAATCTATAGTCAACAAACAGTTACAATCTTTTCTTTCTGCTAACAGTATTCTTAGTACCAATCAATCTGGTTTTAGATCTAAACACAGTACCACATCGGCCACTATGCTTGTTGTAAATGATATTGCATATGCCTTAGACGATAGAAAGCACTGTGCTGCGTTTTTTGTAGATTTGTCAAAAGCTTTTGACACTGTAGACCATGCTATCCTTTTGAGTAAGCTGTCATCTATAGGACTGGGCACTGATGCCTGCCGATGGTTTTATGACTATCTTAAAGATATAACTCAAGCCGTCATGGCCGATGGGGTCAAGTCTGGTTCAATAATTGGCCCACTATTGTTCTCACTTTATATAAACAACATTGGTGATGATGTCAGATATTGTAAATTCCATTTATATGCAGATGACACAGTTATGTACTCTATTGCTCCAACAGCGGACCAAGCTTTAATGCAGTTGGAGTCTGATTTTAGGATACTACAGGGGTCTCTTTTACAGCTTAAACTTTTTTTAAACGCTAAGAAAACAAATGTCATGTTTTTTTCTAGGTCTAAACTCCCAGTTAGAAACACATTTGTAATCACTAGCTTGGATGGTACTCAAATCAATAAGGTCTCTGCATATAAATACTTAGGGGTATGGTTAGATGATAGGCTTTCTTTTAAAAAACATGTTACTGAATTGGGAAAAAAGCTCAAATTCAAGATAGGATTCCTTTACAGAAACAGGGCTTGTCTGTCCTCTGTAAATAGAAAAAAAATTGTGCAGGCTACTTTTATGTCCGTTTTAGATTATGGTGATATTTTCTATATGCATGCATCGGCAAACACATTAAAACCACTGGATGCTATTTACCATTGTGCACTCAGGTTTATCACGGGTGATAGTTACAGAACTCATCACTGTATCCTATATCAACATGTGGGTTGGGTCTCTCTATCTGTGAGGCGAGAGCAACATGCTCTCTTGTTTATTTATAAAGCACTTCTTTTAAAACTACCTCCATATATATCATCATTCATTTCCACAAGATGTACTAATTTTAAAACCAGATCACAGATGTGGATTACATTAGAGACTCCTGCGGTCTCCACAGAGTTGGGTAGGACTGCCTTCAGTTCCTTTGCACCTTATTTATGGAACAAACTGCAGATCCAACTTAAGTTAGACACTCTGGTGTCCCTTGCCCATTTTAAAATGTTTATGGAGGATCAATATGATGTTGTCTGTGATTGTTTATGTTGAATTGTGTATGTTTTGAAATGTTCTTGTCTGTATGTCTAAAACTGTACATGTCAACATGTTTACACAGGGCACAGCCGTAAAAGAGATCTAGGTCTCAGTCTGTTTTCCCTGTTAAAATAAAGATTTAAAAAAAAATATATATATATATACACACACACACACACAGTTACTACCTATCCTGATTTATAATGCTATTTACTTTCCTCATGAGAATGGAGACAGACTATACCATATAGACATACTGACAAGCTGAATGTGCTTTTACATTAAGTTATACCAGCTCCAGTAAAGAGATCAGAGACTCGGGTGACTTCTACGTCAACTTTACTAAACAACAAAACACAATTAACACAGCAGACAAAAACAAGGTTTGACCACTCCTCAAAAATGGCTTCACACCTGCTCCTCAGAAGAGGCAAAGACAGCAATTTTCTTGTTGTCAACTGCCTCCACATAGAACATCTCATAATCTCTCTGTAACTGGAACATCAACGGTTCCTTGAGGAGAATATTTTCCTCTTCATCCAGGCCATCATACAACCGTAGTTCATTATGGGTTGTACTGTAAGTTAAGAAAGATTAGGTTGTTAATAATAATAATAATAATGATAATAGTAAATAATACCAATATATTTCAGGATGTAGAAGACACCCCCCCCCCCCCCCCCCCCCCCCAAGAAGTCACAGCATGTCACATCAGCATCCAGCTCTGTAGGAGTTTGATCTATGAATTGTGTATGTAGTGTAAAAACTGTAGGAAATAGGTCCCAAAAAGTGTCAAGAATAATAAACAAGAAAAAGTATGAGCAATAACAGTTTTGAACACAGTTGGAACTGAATTAGCCCAAGTATTTTTCACAACATGTATGGGTGTTGCTGGACCAGAAAATGTATTTTCGATTGTAAACACACCATTTCTCACATCAATGCACTCACATGCCAAAAATCTTTCCTTGGACACTGTTTCAAAGCAATGTGTATGCTTTCTTCGTAAATGTGTTTTGAAGTTTTTCTTATTTAACTTCAGTTTGCAGTGTGCAATTACTTTTCTTGACTTGCCATGTATGTTGGGACCAGGTGATTTCATTATTTTATATACAATGTGTAGGCTGTGTAGACTCGCTATGTGTAACTAAGGGAATGGCATCAACGATACACATTTAGAGCCAGCCAAACACAACAAGGCATACATTGAAGAAACACAGAAAATCAATCGGTGACGTCACTCGCTCTGAGACCTTGAAGTAGTTGTTCCCCTTACTCTGCAAGGGCCGCGGCTTTTGATGCACGATGGGTAACAATGCTTCGATGGTGGCAGTTGTTGATGTGTGCAGAGGGTCCCTGGTTCGGGGCGAGGAGAGGGACGGAAGCTGTACTGTTACACATCACCCTTTTCAAGACTAACTTTTAATGAAAAGTTAAATATTGTACAGACCAGGAGACCAACTCCTGCACTGCCTGATTTGGTGCAACGAGGAAAGTGTTTTGAAAGGCATTTTCAAGTTAATAATTATGAGCACTGTCCGTGGATAACCGGCTGTGAGCTGACAAAAAAGCTTTACTGTTGGAATTGCCTACTCTTCAGCACCGATAATAGCTCAACCTGGACAACTGGTTTCAAAGATTTTGCCTGTTGGACAAAGTCAGCACTTTGACACCAAAACTCAACTTCACACCTGCGAGCTACAGTGAGTTTAAAAACATTTTGGGAAACAAGAGTAGACCTTCTTAACGAGCAGCGGCGCAATGAGTCACTTGCTCACAATAATAAAGTCAGGAACAACAGGGAGATTCTATAGCGCCTTATTCATACAGTTGTGTTTTTAGGAAAGCAATAATTAGCATTCAGAGGACATGATGACAGTAAAGAATCAGCTAATAAGGGAAACTACTTGGAAATACTGGATTTCATGACAGCACGTTAAACTGTATGACAGCACGTTAACTGCCATTTAGCTACGGCTACCGTGTTCACAGGCACTTCCAGCAAAATCCAAAATGGCCTGATACGCAGTTGCGAATGTAAAGACAGATGTCATGAAGGAAGAATTGAAGAAAATCCCCTTTGTAACCATCATGGTTGACGAGACGACAGACATCAGCAATGTAACCCAAATATCTTATGTGTTGCGTTACACTACAGATGGTGGTGTGAAGGAAAGGTTTTTCAAATGTGAGGATGTAACTGAGGATAAATGGGCAGAAGCCTTTGCTGCCCGAATTATCAGCTTTTTAGAGGAGTGTGAATGCACGGCCAAAGTTGTGGCACAGTGTTACGATTGGACCGCAGTCATGGCCTCTGGTATAAACGGAGTAGAAGCCAAGATGAAATAAACTATCCCGTAAACTCTGTTCTTTCATTGCTATGCGCACATTCTTAATCTGGTGATGTCACAAGGAAGGTGTTGCCATCCCAACTAAAAGAATGCAATATTTTTTTTTCCATCTTTGTGGCCTAGCAGCGTTTTTCTCAAGATCTGTCAAACGAACAAAACTACTGGATGAAATATGCCAGCAAACACTACCCAGAGTGGCGCCACAACGATGGAACTTCTCCTCACCCTTAGTTTGCGCTGTGAATGAAAAAAAAGGCTTAACTCATTGAACTCTTTGAATACATAGTGGACCATCACGATGACTCTGATGAAGACACCGTTCACAGCACAGATGGATACATGATGCACCTGACAAGCTTCGAGTTCTGCTTCCCGCTATCCGCGTTCTACTCCATATTTGCATACACCAACGCTCTGTTTGGAATATTGCAGAACAGGGAGTTTGACATACAGTTCTGCTTGTCCATGTTGAACAACTTCTGCAACACAACAGAGAGGGAAAAAGGAACATTCGATTCCATCTACGAGGACATTGTAAGTGAGACCAGAGTTCCACGGGGGCGCAGAACACATATGCAAGGAGACGTTCGCGGGCAGTACCAACAACTACACAGTGCGATCATCGACAACATTGTCACTCAGCTAAGAAACAGATACAATAACATGAAAGGCTTATGTTCCTTGCCCTCCTTGACCCACAAAAGTTCCCAATATATCGGGAAACGACAAAAGTTATGTACTCAATGTCTGACTTCGAGGGTAAGAGCCTGGCTGATCTGCTCCACTTTCTCCAGCAGAAGAGACTACTTGATAGTATGCACCAATTGTATCTGCTTCCCTGTCTAGTTTTTATCATTCCAGTGTCCACTGCATCAGTAGAAGGAACATTTTCTGCACTAAAAAGGATCAAGACATATTCCAGGAACACCACTGGACAGGCCCGACTGTCAGCCATGGCTTTGATCACAATCGAAAAATAACTTATTTCGGGTTTAAAATCAAAAGACAAGCTATATACACCTGCCATTGCCCAGTTCATAAAGAAGGACAATAGAATGGACTTCGTTTTTAAAGGATAATCATAATGGTGAGTGGACTTTTTGTTTTTATTCTACAGCTTGCTTTTTGTTGCTATCTAATTCATATAATTTTGAATACAATGTGTAAAATATTATTTAAACTTTAGATCACAGGTTGTGTGGTAAAAACAAAGTAATGATGTTGCAATTGCAAGTACTGGGAACATGACATTTCATTTTGTGGTGCATTTTGTTATTGTTGCACGCTGGAGATAGAACATACATTTGGATTAGCTAACAAAACGTGCCATTGGAACACAGGAGTGATGGTTGCTGATAATGGGCCTCTGTACGCCTATGTAGATATTTTATGGAATATCAGCCATTTCCATCTACAATAGCCATTTACAACATTACAAATGTCTACACTGCATTTCTGATCTATTTTATTTTATTTTAATGGACAAAAAAATAGATTTTCTTTCAAAAACAAGGACATTTCTGTGACCCCAAACTTTTGAACAGTAGTGTATATATAATAATAATTTGACTACCACTGTTTTGCACGGCCAGGATTAGATACTGTATACAGTATGCAAATGTATTGTGTACATATTGGTGTGGCCATGCAGTTGCATGACACCAATCTGAATGAAGCACAGACGAGACCCCAGAGCAATAACAAACAATAGGCTGCATTCAGCAGTGGTGGCAAGCCAGCAAAATATTGACTCAGTAGAAAGTCATACAGTATAGCTCTGTGTCCACCATCCCAGCTGTTTTGACAGCAATGCCACAGCTTTGACAGCTTTGTTTTGTGAACTGTTATACCATTGTGGTTACCAATTATGTATCTAATTTTAACTATCAGTGGCAGCAGTAACCACACTGTTTTGCACCTCTCCAATGTGATAGCTCAAAATGGCTGCCATGGCTGGTGGGTGTTGCATATTGGTAGTGGATGAGGTAATTTTCCCCGTACAATTTAAAGTACTTGGAGCACCAATAAAAAATGCCAATCAAATCCAATTGATTATTATTACAAAAATGATAATGGCCGTGGTTCGGTCAGTGGCGCTGTTTCCCCTACAGTGGATTCCATCTTTAGCACATCTCTACAGTAGATGCTCTCATGATCATTGCTCTACGGTAGACCATTTAGACAAGATATACACTCTATTTGGAAAGTATTCAGACCCCTTGACTTTTTCCACATGTTGTTACATTACAGCCTCCTTCTAAAATTGATTGAATCGTTTTTCCCCCTCATCAATCTACACACAATACCCCATAATGACAAAGGAAAAACAGGTTTTTAGATTTTTTTGCCAATTTTATAAAATAAAAAAACTGAAATATTACATTTACATAAGTATTCAGACCCTTTACTCAGTACTTTGTTGAAGCACCTTTGGCAGCGATTACAGCCTTGAGTCTTCTTGGGTATGATGCTACAAGTTTTACACACCTGTATTTGGGGAGTTTCTCCCATTCTTCTCTGCAGATCCTCTCAAGCTCTGTCAGGTTGGATGAGGAGCGTCGCTGCACAGTTATTTTCAGGTCTCTCCAGAGATATTCGATCGGGTTCAAGTACGGCTCTGACTGGGTCACTCAAGGACATTGAGACTTGTCCCAAAGCCACTCCTGCTTTGTATTGGCTGTGTGCTTTGAGTCATTGTCCTGTTGGAAGGTGAGGTCTGAGGTCCTGAGTGATCTGGATCAGGTTTTCATCAAGGATCTCTCTGTACTTTGCTCCGTTCATCTTTCCTTGATCCTGACTAATCTCCCAATCCCTGCCGCTGAAAAACATCCCCACAGCATGATGCTGCCACCACCATGCTTCACTGTAGGGGTGGTGCCAGGTTTCCCCCAGATGTGACGCTTGGCATTCAGGCCAAAGTGTTCAATCTTGGTTTCATCAGACCAGAGAATTTTTTAAACATTTTATTTCACCTTTATTTAACCAGGTAGGCTAGTTGAGAACAAGTTCTCATTTACAACTGTGACCTGGCCAAGATAAAGCAAAGCATTTTGACACATACAACAACACAGAGTTACACATGGAACAAACAAACATACTATCAATAATACAGTAGAAAAATCTATATACAGTGTGTGCAAATGAGGTAGGATAAGGGAGTAATTACAATATAGCAATTAAACACTGGAATGGTAGATGTGCAGAAGATGAATGTGCAAGTAGAGATACTGGGGTGCAAAGGAGCAAGATAAAAAAATAAATACAGTATGGGGATGAGGTAGTTGGATGGGCTAATCACAGATGAGCTATGTACAGGTGCAGTGATCTGTGAACTGCTCTGACAGCTGGTGCTTAAAGCTAGTGAGGGAGATATGAGTCTCCAGCTTCAGTGATTTTTGCAGTTCGTTCCGGTCATTGGCAGCAGAGAACTGGAAGGAAAGGCGGCCTAAGGAAGAATTGGCTTTGGGGGTGACCAGTGAGATATACCTGCTGGAGCGTGTACTATGGGTGGGTGCTGCTATGGTGAACAGTGAGCTGAGATAAGGCGGGGCTTTACCTAGCAGAGACATGTAGATGATCTGGAGCCAGTGGGTTTGGCGACGAGTATGAAGCGAGGGTCAGCCAACGAGAGCATTCAGGTCGCATTGGTGGGTAGTATATGGGACTTTGGTGACAAAATGGATGGCACTGTGATAGACTGCATCCAATTTGTAGAGTGTTGGAGGCTATTTTGTAAATGACATCCCGAAGTCGAGGATCGGTAGGATGGTCAGTTTTACGAGGGTATGTTTGGCAGCATGAGTGAAGGATGCTTTGTTGCGAAAAAGGAAGCCGATTCAGGATTTAATTTTGGATTGGAGATGCTTAATGTGAGTCTGGAAGGAGAGTTTACAATCTAACCAGAAACCTAGGTATTTGTAGTTGTCCACATATTCTAAGTCAGAACCGTCCAGAGTAGTGATGCTGGACGGGCGGGCAGGTGCGGGCAGCGATCGGTTGAAGAGCATGCATTTAGTTTTACTTGCATTTAAGAGCAGTTGGAGGCCACGGAAGGAGAGTTGCATGGCACTGAAGCTCGTCTGGAGGTTAGTTAACACAGTGTCCAATGAAGGGCCAGAGGTATACAGAATCCTGTTTCAAGTTGGATTACATGTTTTGCCCAATATTGCAGTCACAATTAGAGGTCGACCGATTAATCGGAATGGCCGATTAATTAGGGCCGATTTCAAGTTTTCATAACAATCGGATATCGTTATTTTTGGACACCGATTTGACCGATTTAAAAAAATATATATATTTTTTTTTTTACACCTTTATTTAATATTTATTTAACTAGGCCAGTCAGTTAAGAACACATTCTTATTTTCAATAACGGCCTAGGAACGGTGGGTTGACTGCCTCGTTCAGGGGCAGAACGACAGCTTTTTACCTTGTCAGCTCGGGGGATTCAATCTTGCAACCTTACAGTTAACTAGTCCAACGCTCTAACCACCTGATTACATTGCACTCGGCGAGGAGCCTGCCTGTTACGCGAATGCAGTAAGCCAAGGTAAGTTGCTAGCTAGCATTAAACTTATCTTATAAAAAACAATCAATCAATCATAATCACTAGTTAACTGCACATGGTTGATGATATTACTAGTTTATCTAGCGTGTCCTGCGTTGCATATAATCGATGCGGTGCGTATCGTTGCTCCAATGTGTACCTAACCATAAACATCAATGCCTTTCTTAAAATCAATACACAGAAGTATATATTTTTAAACCTGCATAATTAGCTAAAAGAAATCCAGGTTAGCAGGCAATATTAAGCAGGTGAAATTGTGTCACTTCTCTTGCGTTCATAGCAGGCAGAGTCAGTGTATATACAACAGTTTGGGCTGCCTAATTTGCCAGAATTTTACGTAATTATGACATAACATTGAAGGTTGTGCCGTGTAACAGGAATATTTAGACTTATGGATGCTACCCATTAGATAAAATACGGAACGGTTCATTATTTCACTGAAAGAATAAACGTTTTGTTTTTTCGAGATGATAGTTTCCGAATTCGACCATATTAATGACCTAAGGCTCGTATTTCTGTGTGTTATTATGTTATAATTAAGTCTATGATTTGATAGAGCAGTCTGACTGAGCGATGTTAGGCACCAGCAGGCTCGTAAGCATTCATTCAAACAGCACTTTCGCACGTTTTGCCAGCAGCTCTTCGTTGTGCTTCAAGCATTGCGCTGTTTATGACTTCAATCCTATCAACTCCCGAGATTAGGCTAGTGTAACCGATGTGAAATGGCTAGCTAGTTAGCGGGGTGCGCGTTAATAGCGTTTCAAACGTCACTCGCTCTGAGACTTGGAGTGGTTGTTCTCCTTGCTCTGCATGGGTAGCGCTGCTTCGAGGGTGGCTGTTGTCGATGTGTCCCTGGTTCGAGCCCAGGTAGGGGTGGAAGCTATACTGTTACACTGGGAATACTAAAGTGCCTATAAGAACATCCAATAGTTAAAGGTTAATGAAATACAAATGGTATAGAGAGAAATAGTCCTATAATTCCTATAATAACTACAACCTAAAATGTTTTACCTGGGAATATTGAAGACTCATGTTAAAAGGAACCACCAGCTTCCATATGTTCTCATGTTTTTTTTGTTGTTGTTTTTTTTTGTCATTTTAGCAGACGCTCTTAACCAGAGCGACTTACAGTAGAGTGCATACATTTTATTACATTTTTAAAAAAAGAGACAAGGATATCCCTACCGGCCAAACCCTCCCTAACCCGGAAGACGCTATGCCAATTGTGCGTCGCCCCACGGACCTCCCGTTTGCGGCCGGCTGCGACAGAGCCTGGGCGCGAACCCTGCCCAGGCTGGGTGCGAACCCAGAGACTCTGGTGGCGCAGATAGCACTGCGATGCAGTGCCCTAGACCACTGCCCCACCCGGGAGGCCCAGTTCCCGGGTGTTCTGAGCAAGGAACTTAAACGTTAGCTTTCTTACATGGCATATAGTGCAGTTTTACTTTCTTCTCCAACACTTTGTTTTTGCATTATTTAAACCAAATTGAACATGTTTCATTATTTATTTGAGGCTAAATTGATTTTATTGATGTATTATATTAAGTTAAAATAAGTGTTCATTCAGTTTTGTTGTAATTGTCATTATTACAAATAAAATAAAAATATCGTCCGATTAATCGGTATCGGCTTTTTTTGGTCCTCTAATAATCGGTATGGTATCGGTGTTGAAAAATCATAATCGGTCGACCTCTAGTCACAATAGCATGGGCTAGAATTACTAGTCGACATCCCTTTTTTGCTCTATTAGATAGAACGCCTGCATTGATAGGAGCCTTAAAGTTTATTCTTATACCTTGACACCACGTACAGATTTTGACTTGAAAACTGTACACATGGAACTAAAAATACAATTGGTTTGTTTAAGTACACATTCAATGACTCTTCAAGGCTATTTGAAGATTTACTGCATCAGTAGTCCCAGACAGCCAATGAAATGTAAGCAGATTAGAATCAAGCACCAGCAGTGTATTTATAATCTAAATCACATTGAATATTGGTTCGACTTCTCCTTAATTCCAGACATTGTAACTTTCTGAATTAGTTAAGAATCATTAAGCAATGTTGGTGAAACACAACAGAGACCCCATTTTCTAGCAGCGAGAAAGGAAAAACAAAATGGTTACACTTGAAACTCACAGTTTGCTTTGGAGCAGTGCGGGGATTCCAGTACACAATGTAGCTGGAATTGGTTAATTACAGTAGCTGAACAGTGAAAAACAGTTAGATTGAATTAAAGGCACAGCTGAATAGATGTTTTATCATTACATGTAGTTAATCATTTTTGGATGCTTAAGATGCTTTTTTTCTGCTGCTTTTTCAGGAGTGCATCAAAGCATAATATTATGATGCTCAAAGACTGGGATATTGTGAGCCCCTATGGCTGCGTTTGCACAGGCAGGCCAATTCTGATATTTTTTCCACTAATTGGTCTTTTGACCAATCACTTCAGATCTTTTTCAGAGCTGATCTGATTGCTCAAAATACCAATTAGGGAAAAAAAGATCAGAATTGGGCTGCCTGTGTGAACGCAGCCATTATGCACATGAGCCATGAAAATCCCAAAGCTACTTACTATCTGCTTATTCTGGAGAGTCATTGTGTTCCGTGCTTTGCCAGGATGGCTAATTTCAAAACCCAATATAGACTGTTTATAGATGTTTGTGACAAAATTAATCTCTCTTTGTCAAATTCCTATCCTCACAAATACCTGAATACATTTTCATCTGTTTGAGGACAAGACATATGGGTTGTCACATTATGTAAGAATACAGAAAGGAGTTCAGAAGAATGCTAAAGAATAGGAGCAGTAAGTAAGAATAAGTGAAGGTTGTGAGGTTTGATTGTCAATGGTCTATTGTGATGATAGCTGAACTAGCTGAACCCTGAAAACAGATGTTAGCTGGCTGGTCCATCTGCTAGCCTTTAAGCTAGGAACTAGCAAGTAAATTAGATAGCAACTAGCAAGTAACAGAGCTAGCAAGTTCCTAGGCTAGCAAGTCACTAAGGCTGCAACTAGAGCCCTCAAACTCAACTCTGGACCTCAAAGGCAGTTCCACTGCATTATTTCATTGTTCCCCTGTAATCAGGGACTGATTTAGACCTTTGACACCAGGTGTGTGCAATTAATTATCAGATAGAACAGAAAAACAGCGGTCTCCAGACTTTTTAGTGTAAGAGTTTAATACCCCTGAACTAGAGGGTGCACATATAAGAGCCAAATCCTAATTAAGGATGTTGTCCATAGTGAAGTAGCCGGTTTGAATCCTGACCTATATAAATATTATAACATATACAAACATTTATTCTACTTCATCGACCAGCACTTCAACATAAACAGGTTTTAGTTAGCCATCATGTATAGCAAAACAGACGCAAAGCCCCCACAAGGCCTCATAGCTTGATATATAGTACAAGATAATTCAAACCCCCTTCTTTTGTTGACAGATCTAGAGGGAACTAGGATTGGACTGCCATTTTCACATTTCAAGAAAAGCCAATCATTCTGTGAAAAGGGGTATTGAAGATTTGATGGTTTTCTTGCTTCACTTGTAAAATTCCTCATTCAGCTGTATTCCCTACAGACAGCCCACCAGTGGAGCACATATCTAGTATTTTCCATTGGACTAGATTTGTCCGGGACTTGACAAATGACACTGTCGTTATGCTCAGTGCCATGTGTTCACTCTACATAAATGGGAAAGGGCACTCCATAATTCATCCTTGTGAAAGAAGGGTTCTGTAATAAAATCACAACTCTGTTTAATTTCAATTTAATATTTCTTTATTATAAAAAATACAGTATAGTGAATATAGTAATCCTACTTCTGTCATAAATAGTACACAGATGAAGTTTTAAACAGACCTTTTAAAACAAACCATTGCTTTGGACTAAAAACAATGCTCTGTTTTCAGAGTCCACAAGCCAGTTACCTTCACCTTCAGAAGGCATTTGCCCTGAAGTAGTAGTGTATGGTTTGACCACCCTTAAACTAAAGTGGCTGTTTAATATTGAAAGAGTGTGCTTTCGTCTAGTGTGTTGTCTTTTGTTTGGTAATGGAAAACAGAATCTCTGTTCCCTACACTTTGTGGTCATGCTCTAAAACAGTGGTTCCCAAACTTTTTATAGTCCCGTACCCCTTCAAACGTTTAACCTCCAGCTGCGTACGCACCAAGGTCAGCACACTCTCAAATGTAGTTTTTTTTGCCATAATTGTAAGCCTGCCACACATATACATATACACATATACATATACATTTATTAAACATAAGAATGAGTGTGAGTTTTTGTCACAACCCGGCTTGTGGGAAGTGACAAAGAGCTCTTATAGGACCAGGGCACAAATAATAATAATAATCAATAATTTTGCTCTTTATTTAACCATCTTACATATAAAACCTTATTTGTTCATCGAAATTGTGAAGAACTCACCACAGGTTAATGAGAAGGGTGTGCTTGAAAGGATGCACATAACAGTCTGTCTTAAATCATTTTCCACACACAGTCTGTGCCTGTATTTAGTTTTCATGCTAGTGAGCGCCGAGAATCCACTTTCCCATAGGTACGTGGTTGCAAAGGGCATCAGTGTCTTAACAGCACGATTTGCCAAGGCAGGATAATCTGAGCGCAGCCCAATCCAGAAATCTGCTAGTGGCTTCTGATTGGATTCAATTTTCACAGAACCGCTTGTTGCAATTTTGATGAGGCTCTCTTGTTCAGATATAGATAAGTGGACTGGAGGCAGGGCATGAAAGGGATAACGAATCCAGTTGTTTGTGTCTTCTGTTTCGGGAAAGTACCTGCATAATTGCGCACCCAACTCACTCAGGTGCTTCACTATATCACATTTGACATTGTCCGTAAGCTTGAGTTCAATTGCACACAAAAAATCATACAATGATGGAAAGACCTGTGTGTTGTCCTTGTTAATGCAGACAGAGAAGAGCTCCAACTTCTTAATTATAGCCTCAATTTTGTCCCGCACATTGAATATAGTTGCGGAGAGTCTCTGTAATCCTAGATTCAGATCATTCAGGTGAGAAAAAACATCACGCAGATAGGCCTGTCGTGGGAGAAACTCGTCATCATGCAAGCGGTCAGAGAAGTGAAAATTATTGTCAGTAAAGAAAACGTTAAGATCGTCTCTCAATTAAAAAAAAAAAAAAACGTGTCAATACTTTGCTCTTTGATAACCAGCGCAATTCTGTATGTTGTAAAACGTAACATGGTCGCTGCCCATATCATTGCATAGTGCAGATAATAAACGAGAGTTCAGGGGCCTTGTTTTAACAAAGGTAACCATTTTCACTGTAGTGTCCAAAACTTCTTTCAAGCTATCAGGTATTCCCTTGGCAGCAAGAACCTCTCGGTGGATGTACAGTGTACCGAAGTGGCGTCGGGAGCAACTGCTTGCACAAACGTTACCACTCCACTATGTCTCCCTGTCATGGCTTTTGCGCCATCAGTACAGATACCAACATGATCAGCAGCTAGAGTAACGGTAAATGTAATTGGATGTTAATTATTTGACTAGGCTAATTGTATTTGACATTGTGTTGTTATTTCGCTGAACACTAGATAGCTAAATTGTATTTTTGGTAGTGAAACGAGGCTGCTCAGCCGAGAAAAAAACCTAACCCAAATGTATAGCCCCGTTGGAAAGTATAAATGGATTGTTTGAAAATGTGAAGATTATTATATTTATTTATTTGTATAAATGTGAATCACATTTTTATTTGGCGTACCCCCGACGGCATTGTGAGTACCCCCCAGTTTGGGAATACCTGCTACAAACCAACACAGGGAGTTCAGAGATAATCACAGGTACACTATAATTACAGTTCAAACTAATGCCCAAATCAAGCTCACAATGAGTATTGATGTTTTAAAGCACCTCTTCTCATGGCCTCCTCCTCAATACATATTACAATAGACAGGGCTGGTAATTAGCCACTCTGACATTAGCTAATTATTTTAAACAGATTTGAAGGCTCTCGATTAGCAAACTGCTATTTAATTGAACCTGAATGTATTTTGTCATTGTTTTGTCTGGCTATGTTGTATGTAGCCAAACGTCCCCTCACGTAGACTGACAGGCTGTGTCTGAAAACATTATCCTTGTTTCCTCTCTCCTTGTTTCCTTAATTCCTCTCAAAGCTCATTAGAAGAGGGGGTCCCAGTGAGCGACTTTCGATCCTTTCCGCCAATTACTTTTGAGAGGAATTAAGGAAACAAGGATGTAGGAAGCAAGGATTTGATGTTTAGTAATGTTTTCAGACACAGCCCAGGCTCCATCAAGTTTGTCTCGCCAGATAGTTGTGAGATCATTTATATGTCTCTCTTGTCTGAGGGAGCCCAACAAAGTTGCTACCATACGTTGCAGCCAATGTAATGACGGTCATCAATCCACCTAGCAACTAGAGCCAGGCTATCATTTATCTCTTTGCTAGGGCTCTGGGAGCAGCCCGGGCTCCTGACAATGATCTGCAATCACTAAAAGTCTTCTGCTGCGACTTGGTGACCTATCCATATATTAGAGCCGTAGTCCACATATAAATAAGAAGAAGGCTAGTACACATCATTTTGAGAAAACATGGAGCTTTTTAACATGCCCGACAGAGGGACGGAGGCTTATGCTTAAAGATTTCTCCAACATCATGTTAATGGTTAACAATTAAAGGGACACTCATTGTACTGGAGTGAAGACGTGTTGTACAAGGATATCTAGTGAGAGAGGATCTGAGGCTCTGGAAGACATTGTTTGTCTGACTGCGTCTTTTTTTGCAGGTAAATGGAGATCTTTCTAATGCATCCTGTTCCTAATATTACCATATTTCCAGCTGTCAGTATCCATGTCCTGCAGATACATATCAATGGGATAATTCGTTATTATCCCTGATAGTGATGTTGGTATTTTTAAATGTTAAGGTCTGGAGTTGTTTTCTAGATATGTAACTCTCAATGACCAGATCTCTTCTTTACATTGGGTTTCACATAAGATGTTGCTATATAGCAATATCCCATCAAAAATACAAATAATAATAATGCTAACAACAAGGTATTTCTATCTTTATTAACCAAATATGTTTGCTTGCAGCCTAACATTTTATGCCGCTGCTGTGCCAGGTTGGTTCTCTATTTTTTTTGTTATCTATTCAAGACCTCTCCAAATGGGATCTGCATTTGGCCATTAATAATGTTCAACAATTTAGATTTCCCAGTAGTGCTATTAACCTACTGAAGCATGCTGAAGTCAATCAGTTTGGGAAGTTTAAACTGCAAGGAGGTTCCGCAACCTGACATTAAAGTGGCACAAGGGAAATGAAAATGTGAGGACACCGAAATCAGTCTAAACATTTTGTAAAAATCAGTTCATGCTGTCTATTAGCAAGCAAATTACCACAAATTAATGCTGCTGTCTAGTCAGATTTTCAAATCAGGATGGAACAATATTGTAGGAGTAAGAAACACTGAATTACAGCTTAGAATTCCTTAGTAAACAACATTAAAGCGTAATATGACGTTATAACGTACTAAAACCATGTAACAAAAGGAAATGTAAATGGACAGTTTGACAGGTCTTTTTACACTACAGTGTTGGGTTGTCATTGGAGTTCTATTTCAAATCGAATCAAAATTTTTGTCACATGCTTCATAAACAACTGGTGTAGTAAACTAACAGTGAAATGCTTACTTCCCAACAATGCAGAGAAAAAAATAGAAAAATAACAAATTAATAGAAAAATAATAAGACAAGGAAAAAATAGAAGTAACAAATATATATCTTTTTTTTATTCATCCCCCTCTTCCGAGGACAAAAATATATATTTCTTGTTTTAACAGTTTTTTTTGTTACGTATACATACTGTACATACATTTTGCATACTACATACATGGTACCTTTATATACATCATTTCAAAGATATATATGACAAAGGTATATATACACTGCTCAAAAAAATAAAGGGAACACTTAAACAACACAATGTAACTCCAAGTCAATCACACTTCTATGAAATCAAACTGTCCACTTAGGAAGCAACACTGATTGACAATAAATTTCACATGCTGTTGTGCAAATGGAATAGACAAAAGGTGGAAATTATAGGCAATTAGCAAGACACCCCCAATAAAGGAGTGGTTCTGCAGGTGGTGACCACAGACCACTTCTCAGTTCCTATGCTTCCTGGCTGATGTTTTGGTCACTTTTGAATGCTGGCGGTGCTTTCACTCTAGTGGTAGCATGAGACGGAGTCTACAACCCACACAAGTGGCTCAGGTAGTGCAGCTCATCCAGGATGGCACATCAATGCGAGCTGTGGCAAGAAGGTTTGCTGTGTCTGTCAGCGTAGTGTCCAGAGCATGGAGGCGCTACCAGGAGACAGGCCAGTACATCAGGAGACGTGGAGGAGGCCGTTGGAAGGCAACAACCCAGCAGCAGGACCGCTACCTCCGCCTTTGTGCAAGGAGGAGCACTGCCAGAGCCCTGCAAAATGACCTCCAGCAGGCCACAAATGTGCATGTGTCAGCATATGGTCTCACAAGGGGTCTGGGGATCTCATCTCGGTACCTAATGGCAGTCAGGCTACCTCTGGCGAGCACATGGAGGGCTGTGCGGCCCCACAAAGAAATGCCACCCCTCACCAGTCAGTGTCTAGTTTGAGTGTCTAGTTTGAGAAACAGCCTTCTCACAAGTCCTCAACTGGCAGCTTCATTAAATAGTACCCGCAAAACACCAGTCTCAACGTCAACAGTGAAGAGGTGACTCCGGGATGCTGGCCTTCTAGGCAGTGTTCCTCTGTCCAGTGTCTGTGTTCTTTTGCCCATCTTAATCCTTCATTTTTATTGGCCAGTCTGAGATATGGCTTTTTCTTTGCAACTCTGCCTAGAAGGCCAGCATCCCGGAGTCACCTCTTCACAGTTGATGTTGAGACTGGTGTTTTGCGGGTACTATTTAATGAAGCCAGTCTGAGATATGCTTTTTCTTCGCAACTCTGCCTAGAAGGCCAGCATCCCGGAGTCGCCTCTTCACTGTTGACGTTGAGACTGGTGTTTTGCGGGTACTGATTATACTTTGGATCAGTACACCCAGTCATTACAAAAGATACAGGCGTCCTTCCTAACTCAGTTGCCAGAGAGGAAGGAAACCGCTCAGGAATTTCACCGAGGCCAGTGGTGACTTTTAAACAGTTACCGATTTTAATGGCTATGATAGGAGAAACTGAGGATGGCTCAACAACATTGTAGTTACTCCACAATACTAACCTAATTGACAGAGTGAAAAGAAGGAAGACTGTACAGAATAAAACATATTCAAAAACATGCATCCTGGTTGCAACAAGGCATTAAAGTAATAATGCAAAAAATGTGGCAAAGCAATTAACTTTTTGACCTGAATACAAAGTGTTATATTTGAGGCAAATCCAATACAACTTATTACTAAGTACCACTCTCCATATTTTAAAGCACGTGGCTGCATCCCGTTATGAGTATATCGTTAAGGACTGGGGATTTTTTTCAGGATAAAGAATTTATGAAATTGAGCTAAGTCCAGGCAAAATCCTAGAGGAAAAACTGGTTCAGTCTGCTTTCGACCAGACACTGGGAGATAAATTCACCTTTCAGCAAGACAATAATCTAAAACACAAGGCCAAATCTACACTGGAGTTGCTTTCTATTCAGGCTATAACGTGACAAAATGTGGACTAAGTCAAGGGGTATGAATACATTCTGAAGGCACTGTATGTGATATGTCAAAAGAGATTAGTGCATAAAGGTTAAATACAGAAATTGGTTAACTATTTAACTAACTATTTCCATTGTAGTTCTATTGCCATGGCTCAGGTGAACCTGATTGTATTTTGCCATGGCTCAGGTGATTGCAGCACAAAACCAATTTGGATAGTATTTGCTTGTAATATATATACAAGTAAGACATGCATTTTTTAACAATTGCTTCTACTATTGTAGCTGGCAACTCAAGACCACATGCTGTGTTCCCGTAATGTGATTAGGGGTGTCAATTTCGGCTATTTGTTGTCTGTTGAATCAATGAGTGGCCATGCCAACAAACAGTACATTTAAATATCCTGGTTCATAGAATGTTAATTGTTAATATTTCTAAATATTTCTCTCCATGCAGCTCTCTCAAGGAAAAACACAGTACATGAATGTTATTGTATTTAATTCAACTCACTATCATTAAACCATGAAAGACATCATTCAGTGATGTACCAGACCAATGTACTCCCATGGAGCTTTGCTCAATTGTAGTTTAGTGTTCTCTACTACATAACTTACTGGGTTTTACTGTTTAATGCATAACATATGAATTAAAGTAAATACTGTATGGTGTCTAATATAACTTATATGATTATTAGATGAACGGAAGAGATAAGGATGATTTTGTATAAAGTAAATATGGCGTCTGTCTGTTGGATGGTGATATGGAATCTCAAGCAGAATAGTTGTTATTCTATTAAATATCCCTCCACTCAGGTGGCTGACACTTTGTTATTCTGCGGTATCTATCGCCTTTCAATGTCCCCCTGGAACAGAGGATTTTGTTGGCTGTTTATTTAACTGTGTGTGTCCAAGTTCGGCTTGTGGCGGTAGGCGAGCTCCGTATAAGTATCTGTCTCAGCCTTGATTCCTGAATGAAGAGTTGAGGGCACAATAAGTAACACTTATTATCAAGGGACACATGGAGGTATGCTCGAGTTCACCGCCATATTTTTGATGGAGGCCTCTGGATACAGAATTGATAGGCTCAGTAAAAACCTGCTGGATGTCCGCTCCAGTTAAAAGGATTTATGGTGTAAGAGCTCATACTGTAGTCATTAGGGACGAATGGAGAGGCAGCAACACTGGATGGCGTACAGACATGGCTGTCCTCACTGCAGCAGTCGAAACACAATCTCAAAATGACATAGTTATTTTAGAAACAAGAGGGTGTGAGAGAGAAAAAGGGAGGGAAGACTTTTGTTTGTGAATGACTTTTGTTTGTGAATGACGTCAGAGTGTTTGGTATCATTGAGAACTGCTTAATCTTGTGGTTGTCAATGGTTCCAATACATTCCCTACACTTCTGCTGGCCCATAGACTACTTTCAGGGCGAGGAACCATCTAACATCAAGTTGTAAATTAGTGAACTACTCTTTTAAGGCAAGCTTTCCTCTTTTGACCTTGTGATGTGTCTAAATTTTTCTGTGAAGGAGGGGTTTGCTAGGGTTTGCCCTCGTACTGGAGTTCATCAGAAACATAATTCAACTAGGCATTGTACTACCTGGCCTATACTGGAATCATGTGATCTGAACTAAGCGATATTTGCATATTTTTGCAACATTTATTTCAATGTTTAAAGAATACTCCCAAACTATGGGTTATTTGTTTTGTTACAAACATTCCATACAC
Organism: Salvelinus fontinalis; assembly: GCF_029448725.1. Classification (NCBI taxonomy): domain Eukaryota; kingdom Metazoa; phylum Chordata; class Actinopteri; order Salmoniformes; family Salmonidae; genus Salvelinus; species Salvelinus fontinalis. Next base: position 10,324,484 of record NC_074677.1, read on the forward strand.
TTTTCACATCTCCATGTTTTACCCTGGTGACAGCCATTTAATCCTCTTGGAATAATGATTGAATGTGGTGAACACAGTTAAACTGACGGTTTGTGCTATCAGCGATTCACATTGACACCCACCATTGTACTGTGAAGCAAAAGCCTTGACACCGGGTTACAAGTGGCTCTGACAGCTATCATAGATTCCCTATCATTAATTGTGATAATACAGTAACATGCAGCGAGACTGTGTACACATTCAACACTGCTGACCTTTCTCTTGAATAAATGAATACCTAATGAATAATTCATCATAATTATTTGTATTATTTTTCTGCCTTGTTTTCGGAGTAAAAGTAATACACATGCCACAACCACGCGTGACCTTCTCATGGAACAATGATGAATATTTATAGAGCACTATTTTCACGACAAAAGTGGTCAGAGTGGTGTATGTGATTTAACATTATTTACGCTATTTAGATAAACAACAAATAAGTGATGTTCCTCTAAATATTTCAGTCAAAACCGTTTTATTACTTGAGTGGTTATAGTATTTCAATTACAAGAAGAGGGATTAAACTCATCATGGTCCAGACTGAAGCCGTCAGTAGCTCTCCAGGACCAGTGTTGGACATCTCTGCTCTGTAGATATTCAACTTACTGACAGTTTCATTTGTTGTCAACTGCAACATGAAACAAACTTTTACAGCAAGGGTAGTAGTAACTGGTTTAAGGGAAGCGGGAGGATTTATACTGTTCTCTCTGTCCATCTAATCGGTCTTCTTATTTACTTAATGAAATACATGTGAACATTGATTACTAAGACAACTTAGTAACTGCATGACAAGGAGAGGCAGTTGATTAATGAATGTAGCGGGTAGTGTTGATGGTATGACCATTTACAGATCATAAGGCAATCCATAGTAAGTTATTTATCATGTCAGATAAATAAAAGCACAACCAATCTTTCAAAACAACCTTTAAGGCAAGCTTTCCTCTTTGTTGCAAAGCGAACAAAGGGTCACTGAACTAAAACACTCCAATAGGCTGTATTGCTGGACAGAGCAAAGGTTATTGGCCTTTTGTCATGAATATAACTTTTTTGTTTTACTGTTGAATATTGTTATTTCACTTTTCCTTAGGTAATACTTTTTTGAAGAAATCAGTCACTCACGGTAACCTTTAGTCTTAGATTTGCATCACAAATTGGTCAGTTCTCCAATAGTTTTGATATATGCCCACGGAGACTTGCTCTTCCTTGTCCCCGTTTGGTATGCGCTGGAAGTCGAATTGGTATTATGAGCATTATGATATTCCTCCACTGAAGTTCATTGGATTGAAGGTTAGGCAAAGAGGTTAGGATCCAATAATCTGTCCTGAATACAAATCACATGTTGTTTGTTACCACCAGTTCTCTTGGGGACTCAGAGAGACATCAGTTTAGGCTTCTCTCTTTTTCAAATAAATGGTTTGACTGGGCTTTTCCACAAAGCATGCCTACTGGAGAATGCCAAGGATATGCAAATCGGACTTGGCGTACATTCTCATTGTAAATTGAAATTTAGCACAGGTGCTGACATTTAAATCAATGTATCATGATAATTGTGACAGAATAAATTTGCAAAACACTAAGCATACGTTTTGTTTCCATAGAATGCTTGAATCATTTCTAATGAGCCTCGTGTATGTCATTTTGTGTTGAGTGTGCATAAAATCAATTTATAAGCCAAAAATTACCACCAATCAATAGACACACTGGATGTAGGAAAATAGACGCTAATGCTTCAGAAAGTATTCACTAACCTCAACATTTTGTTGTTTTACAACCTGAATTTAAAATTGATTAAATTGAGATGTATTGTTGCTGGCCTACATACAATACACCATAATGTCAAAGTGGAATTATGTTTTCTAATGTTTACAAATTAATAAAAAATGTAAAGCTGAAATGTCTTGAGTCAATAAGTATTCAACCCCTTTGTTATGGCAAACCTAAATATGTTCAGGACTAAACATGTGCTAAACAAGTCACATAATAAGGTGCATGGACTCACTCTGTTTGCAATAATAGTTTAAACCTAATTTTTCAATGACCATGTCATCTCTGTACCCCACATATACAATTAGCTGTATGGTCCCTCAGTCGAGCAGTGAATTTCAAACACAGATTCAACCACAAAGACCAGGGAGGTTTTCTAATGCCTCGCAAAGAAGGGCACCTATTGGTAGATGGGTAAAACGAAAAGGGGTCATTGAATATCCCTTTGAGCATGGTGATGTTATTAATTACATTTTGGATGGTGTATCAATACATGCAGTCCCTACAAAGATACAGGCGTCCTTCCTAACTTAGTTGCCGGGGAGGAAGGAAACCACTCAGGGATTTCCCCGTGAGGCCAATGGTGACTTTTTAACAGTTAGAGTTTAATGGCTGTGATAGGAGAAAACTGAAGATGGATCAACATTGTAGTTACTCCACAATACTAACCTAATTGACAGAGTGAAAAGAATAATAATATAATTTCAGTAGTTCTCTATTATGATAAAAAAAATATCGCATAGCTCATTAGTACACCTTTGTGGTTGAATATATATGTATCTATTGTAGGTCCTAGGATACAACAATGAATAATGTGGAACAAATAAATACCATCAAAGGACACCTTAAAACCTTTTCTCAATAGGGGGTGCTGTTGGCACTTTGTAATAATTTCGTTCCCAAATTAAACTGCCTCGTACTCAATTCTTGCTCGTACAATATGCATAGTATTATTACTATTGGATAGAAAACACTCTCTAGTTTCTAAAACCGTTTGAATTATATCTGTGAGTAAAACAGAACTGGAGTTAGAGCAATTTTCCTATGAGGATGTGAGAATGCTGAAATCTGCCGGCTGTTCTGAGATCCGTTTATAAATCTGCCTGTCTTCTATTGGTTGAGATGCACTGCATACGCCTTCCCCTGGATGTCAGCGAATAGTGAGAATTGAAATGGTGTTGCTAGGCAGATCTGAGAGCTTATAAATGGGCTGGGAACGTGGGGTCCGTCCTTTGTTCTCTTCGCCAGGACGCAGAAAGGACCTCAGGATGGCGTTGTAGAAAGCTCCCTTTATAGCCGTTAGATATATCCGGCTCTGTTTTTATTCGATATAGGTGTTAAAGACATCATAATGTTGTCATTTTAAACCAAGTTATATCAGTTTATATCATTATATTGCGATTTTTGGATATTTAATTATGCTGCGTTTTAGTGAGTTGGGCACGTCTTTGCCACATGGCTAATGTTTACTGCTAATTCCAACGTTGAAGGCGACAATCTACAACCGAGCAACGATTCTTTTGGACAAAGGACACCTTGCCCAAGATTCTGATGGGAGCTCATCAAATAGTAAGAACTATGTATGATGTTAATTTGTTGTTCTGTTGAAAAATGTAAAACTCATATTCCGCCATTAATCTCAGTGCGGTCTCGCTTTAACGCACGCTGTATGTCGTAGTAACGTAATTTTAAAAAAATCTAACACAGCGATTGCATTAAGAACTAATGTATCTTTCATTTGCTGTCCAACCTGTATGATTAGTTACTGATTAGACTAGGTGCCTCTCCCAAGATTTCTCCCGACAGATTGTTGGCAGTTTGGCTACTTTTCTCATTGTATAACCACGATTTGTGCCGCTAAATATGCACATTTTCGAACAAACTCTATATGTATTGTGTAATATGATGTTATAGGACTGTCATCTGAAGAAGTTTTGAGAAGGTTAGTGAAAAAATTTATATATTTTGCTGGTTTATTCATTATCGCTATTGTTGGCCGGAATCAATGCTGTTGTGTGGTTGGCTATTGTAGTAAGCTAATATAATGCTATATTGTGTTTTCGCTGTAAAACACTTAAAAAATCTGAAACATTGGCTGGATTCACAAGATCTTTGTCTTTCATTTTCTGTACGCTGTGTATTTTTCAGAAATGTTTTATGATGAGTATTTAGGTAATACACGATGGTCTCTGTAGTTATTCTAGTTGCTTTGGTGAGAGTTGTGATGGTGGCTGCAATGGTAAACTATGATTTATACCTGAAATATGCAAATTTTTCTAACAAAACATATGCTATACAATAAATATGTTATCAGACTGTCATCTGATTAAGTTGTTTCTTGGTTAGTGGCTATTTATATCTTTATTTGGTCAAAATTGTGATAGCTACCTTTGCAGTAAAAAAATGGTGGAATAAAAAGTTGTGTCTTTTGCTATCGTGGTTAGCTAATAGATTTACATATTGTGTCTTCCCTGTAAAACATTTTAAAAATCAGAAATGATGGCTGGATTCACAAGATGTGTATCTTTCATCTGGTGTCTTGGACTTGTGATTTAATGATATTTAGATGCTAGTATTTACTTGTGACGCTATGCTAGGCTATGCTAGTCAGCTTTTTTACTGATGGGGGTGCTCCCGGATCCGGGATTGTGATGAAGTAGAAGTTAAAATGTACAATAATGAACACCTTGTGAAACAGCTGTGAAAACCAACCTGGCAATATTTAAGATTTTTAAAACATAAACGTTGATGTTTTTTTTGGTACAGTTAATCATTATTTTATTTTCACATATTTTTTTCTATATATGCATGTCAAGAGTGTCAAGTTCCTTGGTGTCCACATCACCAACAAACTATCATGGTATGTGTATGTATGTGTGTATATATACACGGATAGATTGTTGTTTCCATCAATGTAATTGTCTGCATCATTTCCAATCCACCATATATTTTTGGGGTAAATATATATATATACACACATACATACATACACATTATGTACATAAATATCCATACATATACACACACACATATACACATATATATATGTATGTATGTATTTATGTATATATATATGTGTATATATATATTTACCCCAAAAATATATGGTGGATTGGAAATGATGCAGACAATTACATTGATGGAAACAACATTCTATCCGTAATATTAAAGCTGATCCACTCCCTAATATTATTTTTTTTAGCTATCATGGTCCAAACACAAGAAGAGGGCACGATAACACCTTTTCCCCCTCAGGAGACTGAAAAGATTTGGCATGGTTCCCCAGATCCTCATAAAAGTTCTACAGCTGCACCATCGAAAGCATCCGGACCATTTGCATCACCGCCTGGTATGGCAACTGCTCAGCATCCGACCATAAAGCCCTACATAGGGTAGTGCGTACGGCACAATACATCACAGAAGCCAAGCTTCCTGCCATCCAGGACCTATATACTAGGTGGTGTCAGAGGAAGTCTTAGACTCCAGTCACCCAAGTCATAGACTGTTCTCTCTGCTACCGCACGGTAAGCGGTGCCGGAGCGTGTTTAGTACAAACCGTTCCGCAACGTAGCAAACGATCATCAAGTGAACTGAATGCACCTCAGGTGTTTTTGTCTGGGGCTACAACATAAATGTGTGCAGTTGGGGTACTCGGGGAGAGCTCAAAGAAGTCAGTTATGTTATCAAGGTCCTGGGGAGTCATAGGCTGTTGTTCCATTCCAGTGCTAACATACTTGATTGAAATTCTCAAGGGCATGGTGTTTAGTTGAATCAGATGTGCTACTATTGGTCTGGAACAAAAGCCTGTACATCATGTGGGTCCCCAGCAACAGTATTGAAGAACACTGCTAACCTATATTGTATAAGAAATCCTGAGGTTTTACTTTATCAAAAACGTCATACAAAAGCCACATCCTCACACAATAGTAGCATCAGCTGCACCATCGAGAGCATCCTGACGGGTTGCATCACTGCCTGGTATGGCAACTGCTCGACCTCTGACCGCACGGCAAGCAGTACCGGAGCTCCAAGTCTAGGTCCAAGAGGCTCCTAAACAGCTTCTACCCCCAATCCATAAGACTCCTGAACAGCTAATCAAATGGCTGCCCAGACTATTTGCATTGCCCCCCCCCCCACGCTGCTGCTACTCTCTGTTATTATCTATGCATAGCCACTTCTCCACCGGTGCCCCCGCACATTGACACATTGACTCTGTACCGGTACCCCCTGTATATAGCCCCACTATTGTTGATTACTGCTGCTCTTTAATTATTTGTTATTCTTTATTCTCTAACTTTTTTTAGATATTTTCTTAAAACTGCATTGTTGGTTAAGGGCTTGTAAGTAAGCATTTCACTGTAAGGTGTTGTATTCGGCGCATGTGACAAATAACATTTGATTTGATTTGGTCGGTCAGACATCACTTGATGAACATCACTCGATTGTGCTTCACAACAGAATGGACACAATAGAACACTGTAAAACTATGCTGAAATGCATAACACATCCTCTCTCTGTTATTTCTGTTTTCCTCACAGATGTACTGTGGATAGCAAGGTATCGCGGGTCGCTTGGCTCAACCGCACCACCATTCTCTACGCGGGGGCTGACAAGTGGTCTCTGGACCCTCGAGTGGTCCGAATGGACAACACACCCATGACAGAGTACAGCATAAAGATCCAGAATGTGAATGTACACGACGAGGGGCCCTACGTGTGCTCCATCCTCACAAGCAACAAACCCAAATCATCCAAAGTGCATCTCATCGTTCAAGGTACTGCACTTCTTCTTCTCTCAGATTCTGTACATTTACATAGTTCACTTGTGGTTTGTGATGAGAGATTTGTCAATTTTCCTTCTAGACGCATAGGGCTGAATAGATATCACTATCTTTGCATGGTAGTCTGACTGATTTTAGTGTTACGTTTACAGATGCTATATTTCAAACTCGGGACTGTGATTGTTTTGACTTAACCAGTGGGAAGGCATGAGAGATAAAGAGAAGGAAAACTTCTTAGTCACCTTCGCCAGGATGATCTAATTATATGAAACTTGCCAAACGTGACTCCCTGAGATGAAATTGGGATTTAATCTAGGTTTAATTTCAGATCGTTGATAGATATTGATTTGGGGACACAGCAAGTTGGGGAATACCGTGGCCCCGTTTCAGTGCAAGGGCTTACTAAATCAGCTGTCGATACCTGGACCTTTGTTATCATTTACAGTGAACTCAATTTTCTTCTCGCTCAGTTTCCAAAAACAATTAGCACCACTGCCCTTTGTCGGTTTTAGTGGTACAGATCATGTAGACACACTCATTTGACGTTTAATTAAACCTGAACAAGATTAACTAAGGATGAGACAGTTTTTTATCATGTAAGATCTTGCATTTAGAAAGGGACTAATGCAACAACAAACAACAGTATGCATGGAATCATAAAATAATTGACATTAGACATTATTTGGCAATGTCTATTTCTTGCTCAAAAGAGTCTCCAAGGGTTCTTTATTGTCTTATTTGAAAATGCTACTTTTTTCTAAGAAAACAATGTATTATCTGTTACTCATTAACCTATTGAATTTAGCCCTGACACTAATTACTGGGAAAATAAATAAAATAATTGCCAGTTATTTACTTTTAGAATTAGCAGCGGCTTTAAATAATAAAAAATAAAAAAAGAGTTCAGTCTGTGAACACAGAACAAATTACTGTACTTAAATCATTATTCCAAACTGTAATTAACAGATCAGTGGAAGGAATTCCGGCTACTCTGTATAATTACTCTTCATAATATGTCATTAATTTATATGCTGCTGCTAGTCTGTACTTTATTTTACTCTTATTATTATCTATCCTGATGCCTAGTCACTTTACCTTGCCTTCATGTGCATATCTACCTCAAATACCTCATACCCCTGCATATTGATCTGGTACTCCCTGTATATAGTTCCATTCTTGTGTATTTTATTCCTTGTGTTAATATATACACTACCATTCAAAGGTTTGGGATCACTTAGAAATGTCCTTGTTTTTTAAAGAAGAACACTTTTTTTGGTCCACTAAAATAACGTCAAATTGATCAGAAATACAGTGTAGACATTGTTAATGTTGTAAATGACTATTGTAGCTGGAAACGGCTGATATTTAATGGAATATCTACGTAGGCGTACAGAGGCCCATTATCAGCACCCATCACTCCTGTATTCCAATGGCACGTTGTGTTAGCTAATCAAAGTTTATCATTTTAAAAGGCGAATTGATCATTAGAAAACCCGTTTGCAATTATGTTAGCACAGCTGGAAACTGTTGTTCTGATTAAAGAAGCAATAAACCTGGCTTTCTTTAGACTAGTTGAGTATCTGGAGAATCAGCATTTGTGGGTTTGATTACAGGCTCAAAATGGCCAGAAACAAAGACTTTCTTCTGAAACTCGTCAGTCTATTGTTCTGAGAAATGCAGGCTATTCTTTGCGAGAAATTGCCAAGAAACTGAAGATCTCGTACAACACTGTGTACTACTCCCTTCACAGAACAGCACAAACTGTCTCTAACCAGAATAGAAAGAGGAGTGGGAGGCCCCGGTGCACAACTGAGCAAGAGGACAAGTACATTTGAGTGTCTAGTTTGAGAAACAGACTTCTCACAAGTCCTCAAATGGCAGCTTCATTAAATAGTACCCACAAAACACCAGTCTTAATGTCAACAGTGAAGAGGTGACTCCGGGATGCTGGCCTTCTAGGCAAAGGTCCTCTGTCCAGTGTCTGTGTTCTTTTTTGGGGGGCAACTGCTCGGCATCCGACCTTAAGGCGCTGCAGAGGGTAGTGCATACGGCCCAGTACATCACTGGGGCCAATCTTTTATTTTTATTGGCCAGTCTGAGATATGGCTTTTTCTTTGCAACTCTGCCTAGAAGGCCAGCATCCCGGAGTCGCCTCTTCACTGTCTAAAGATGGCCAGTTTATTGCTTCTTTTATCAGGACGACAGTTTTCAGCTGTGCTAACATAATTGCCAAAGGGTTTTCTAATGATCAATTCGCCTTTTAAAATGACAAACTTGGATTAGCTAACACAACGTGCAATTGGTCATGATTGCACGTTGTCATGAGTCATGATTGCTGATAGTGGGGCTCTGTACGCCTATGTAAATATTCCATAAAAAAATCAGTCGTTTCCAGCTACAATAGTCATTTATAACATTAACAATGTCTACACTGTATTTCTGATCAATGTGATGTTATTTTAATGGACAAAAAGTTTTTCTTTCAAAAACAAGGAGATTTCTAAGTGACCCCAAACATTTGAACGGTAGCGTATATATATTTTTTTACTCTGCATCGTTGAGAAAGGCTCATAAGCAAGCATTTCACGGTTAATTCTACACCTGTTGTATTTGGTGATTTGATTTATTGTGGTTTAGAAGTGGAAGCTTTTGGCACGGATTGATTTTAATTATACCTCATCATATTTTTGCACACTTCACTATTAGATTGTAAAGGTGTTTGGTCTCGGATAAAGGAAAAATAACTCACAAGAAATCAGATTTAAAAAAACAATACTCCATGTTTTATGATTGCAGACTTTTGCCTTTACTTGTAATTTTCCTAAACGTGGCCCTCTAAGATACTGCACAACTCTTAAGTTGGTGTGTACAACATGGCTGAATTTGTCGGGTGCATTTTATTGTTAGATCCAAAGAGACTTTTCCTGGAGAGCAGCACTCTTGAGAATTGCTGTGTGAGAGTGAAGGTGACTCATGGGTGCCAGGCCGTTGGTTCACGGAAACTAACACAGCACGGCAGCCCTTCACTGCACCTCAGCTTTTAATATTGCATGCTGTGTTTAGCCATGAAATGCTTCACAAAAAAATGGTATCACATTTCTCTCCTGCAAGCTCAAAACAGCACCGCACTGCTTTCTCTGCCTTCCTGCCTATTTATACAACACAAGGAAGAGGTAGGGGTAGAATTGTTCTTGTCTCTCTACAATTACTGTATACCTTTTGCAGAGTTACAGTAAAACACATGTATTTCTGCAAATGGATGTTTTAGATTATGATCTGCTTGGATATTGCTGTAATGTCAAAACTGCATCTATTTTGGTTTAGAATGTAGTCAACTGGAAAACCATATCTTTGCGAAAACTGCATGCACTTCCAAAACATCCATCTGTGATATTGATTAGAAGTAATTCAATAGGGGACAAGTAATGAAGGAGAATGTACAGGAGCCCCAGACAGAAACCTTAAACTTGGATTTTGCCTCAAACTTTGAGCTTTTCATTTTGTAGAGAACACAAAGAAGCATTGTAATAGGGCTTTATAAGGGGACCAAGGTCATTTGATCGTTGCAGAAGCAGCATTTGACTACAATTATCTCTCAACCATTTAAAACTGAGAGAAGTGAGAGAATCACAGTTTGTATTCACAAGACATCAATGCCACTTTCACAGAAAATACAGACTTTATAGGAAGCCATGTTTTGTCAGAAATTCATAACATTCACTTCTGTTTCTTATTAAGATTTTATAGCTGTAACCTTCATCCATGCTTCTCAACCTGGAATCTCTATTAGTTATTATATCTTGAAAAATTCTTAGTCATTCTAACTTGTTTCTCAAACCTGATCTCACATAGATACACAAGGCGAGTCGTGGCATAACGTGAACACGCCCCCAAGTAGGGTACAGCCGTAGGGTACTCCCGTTACGCCCATCTAAGCAAACTACTGACATTTTTTTGTTGTTTAAACGTTTTCAGCAGCAGCACGTCTTTTATTAACATACTTGGCTGTCACACCAACAAATTATTGTTTTGTTGCATATTCTGCCACTCTGTGTTACCCGACCTGCTAACACTGACAGTAAAGCTAGTAAATCTGTCGCATTATACTTACGTCACTGTTTGTTTAGCCCTTGCTGTTTAGCTGACGTTAATCTTGATCTAATTCGCTAGTCTTAGAAATGTTGCGTAACTACTTCCAGTCTTTGCCTGCCCTTGAACGGACTAGGTATTTAGAAAAGTTGATTCTTCTTGGCTTGCCTATATGTCCATTCAACTTGCCGGAGACCAGCTGGGGAGACAACCCTACCAAATGGCCCAAAGTAGACTAAGGCAATATCTAAACCTATTTGGTGGAATCTCCAGGTTTGCGTAGTATCCAAGTGTTGAAGAACATTATAGCTGTTATTTAGACAGATTCATCTCACTAGTCCTTATTACAAGCTGTAGAAAAACCCATGGAGTTGGTGGAATCATCCTTTAATTCATGGCCACTTTCTCAGTTGGGTCAGGGGCGCTTTAATTAGGTCAGGTGGAAATGTCCGACAGAGCTCAACTCATTAAATAGAGGAAATCGCCACCGCCCGACCTCACTGCCTTCTCTTCCTCAACTCCGTCTAACCCACACATTCTGTGCGTCCATGAATCAACACAAATTACCAAGTAAATATACCACTTTGTGGTTAAAGGAATTCCTGCCTCAGTGTCATCCATTCCTCTGTCACCTGACCCGTGACCACCTGTTCACCTTCACTATTGTCAGTCATCCTACCTGTCCAGTTACCCACACAGATTCCAATAATCTTTCACAAGCTAACTAGCAAACTTTACGCGATACACATAGCTAGTTAGATACAAACAAGTGTTAGCGACTTACCGGTGATGAAGTGCTTTGAACACACATAAATGTATCGAGTAACCGGAGCCCACAGCTTTCCATCATCATCATCATCATCATTGCGGAAACCATGAGGTTCGTGTAACCTGGTCCTTGGGCAGTTGATGAAACTTCATTTGGTGTTGTTTTCTCCCACTATTGTTCAGACAAAATGGTACGCAACAGCTTTTCGGCATCTTAAAAGCAGGGTTAGCTAGCTAGTTGAAGAAAGTCCGTCGGAATCGGCTCTTTGGCTGGTAATTGTGACGTATATTCCATGCAAAGGTATATCTGTTAAAAGTGTTTTTAAGCATGCTGTAGTGTGTTAAGACGACATGGAAGTATGTTAAAAACGACCAACCAACCAAATCCAAAATGTTTATAGAATGATAAAAAAAAAGAATACAGCCATTGTCAGGTTATGAGTAAAGTAGGCAATTTAACATAGGAGAAACGGGAGTACCCTACGGCTGTACACTGCTCAGCGACGTGGTCATGTTAAGCCTCACCATGTGTATCTATTGTGAGTTATAACATTGATATGGCTTTTTAACATGAAACCACAGAAGGCAGAATAGAACGATTACCAAATAGCTCACCTCAGGAATATCATCAACAAAAAGCCCTTCTACAAAGGCATTTATCCCTACTACAATAAGCATTGTATTGTATAGACATGTTATAACATTACAGGGTCTTTCATGTTACCCTTACATTGAAAGATGCTGAACCTATTTCATTGGCATTTCATACTGAGAAACACCCCATGCCTGATCAACTTGTCTGTAAGTCTCTTTATAAGAAAACCCAATGAACTCTTACTAACAAGTGAAAGTGTGCTTCTAGATGTTTCAGAAATGTGAAAATGAGTTCAGTTTTCATTCATAAAAGTAGTCTAATTAATTACATGAAGAAAAACCAATGAAGGGCTATACATCAACATGGTCTATTTCACTTAAAAGCCAAAACTCCATCATCTCCATTAGCTAACTAAACACTACAGCCCTAAATCAATTGTATTTGTCAAATTCTTCGTAAACAACAGGTGTAGACTAACAGTGAAATGCTTACTTACGTGTTCCTTTCCAACAATACAGAGTTAAAGATAAAGTTAAAATAAAAATATAAATAGTGACACGAGGAATAAATACACAGTGAATAACCAATAACGAGTAAAAAATAAAAATGGGTTTATACAGCGAGTACCAGTACCTAGATAATGTGCAGGGGTATGAGGTAATTGAGGTAGCCATGTAAATATCCTGTAGGTAGTTGTAAAGTGACTAGGCAACAGGGATAGATAATAGACTGAGGTGTAGCAGCAGCGTATGTGAAGCAGTAGCAACAGCGTATGTGGTGAAAGTGTGTGTATGTGTTTGTGAGTGTGTGTGTGGCATAATGATGTATGGGTGTGCATGTTATATGTTTGTGGGCGTATGTAGTGTGTGTGTGTTGGGGTGTCATGGTAAGTATGCCGGTAGTTCTGGTAGCCATCTATTAGTTCCAGACTTGGTGCGCTGGTACTGCTTGACGTGCGGTAGCAGAGAGAACAGTCGATGGCTTGAGTGGATGGAGACAATTTTTTGGGCCTTCTTCTGTCACCGCATTGTATAGAGGTCCTCGGATGGCAGGGAGCTAGGGCACCAGTGATGTACCAAACATTTCTTGACGATCTGAGGGCCCATGACAAATCTTTTTAGCCTCCTAAGGGGAAAGAGGCGCTGTCATGCTCTCTTCACAACTGTGATGGTTTATATGGACCATGTGGACACCGAGGAACTTGAAGCTCTCGACCCGCTCCACTACAGCACTGGAAATTAAGATAATTGATTGCACCCAAATTGACCATTTAAATTTATAAGATTCATATAATCTTCAATAAAAATAGTACCTAACATCCGATTTGGACCATCATTCTTTCTAACAATGAGTAAGACATGAGGAATCCAATAAATTATTATCAGCCACCCAAAGACCCCCACACCATTCCCACCCCAACAACTGGCTTGACCACACAATTTATTTTCATCATGAGTCAAAGCAATTGGTTTTCTACCCAAAGCTGCAAAAACAATATTGTGATCCATTTAATAAACATAAAGAGACCAGCAAAATGGATATAAGGGAATAGCCAGAACTGCAGCATCTAGTAAGCAAAGCTTGGTACTTTCACACTAATTTATGGTAAAGAATGCAAGTGACTTCAATGACTGGTTTCTCTGAACAGGGGAATAAAACATCACCAGATTCCCAGGCAATAATTTACAAAGTTTGAAGAAGCAATACTCCAAGCAGCAGCTTCATAGTACTTGTCAGACATAGAGAACTGATACTGTTATGGCTGTCGCTTTCCTCATCCTCAGATGAGGTGAGGAGAGAAGGATCTTCGGACCAAAATGCGGAGTCAGGGAAATAAGCCATTTTTATTACAAATACGACGTAGACTAAACAAAACAAAACACTTTCAAAACTTACAAAATAACAAAACGACGTTGACGCAACCTGAACATAAACTTACATAGACAAACGTAAACTCACGAACAGGAACGGACATCGAAACATACGAACAGCCAAACAGCTCCAAAAGTGAATACATCGAAACAACACGAAGACATCACAGGAGACAATCACCCACAAACAAACAGTGAGAAATGCCCTACCTAAATATGACTCTTGATTAGAGGAAAATGCAAACCACCTGCCTCTAATCAAGAGCCATACCAGGCAAACCGAAACCAACATAGAAACAGATAACATAGACTGCCCACCCAAAACACATGCCCTGACCAAAAACACATAAAAACTAACATAAATAGGTCAGGACTGTTACAGTACCCCCCCCCCAAGGTGCGAACGCCGGGCGCACCAGCACAAAGTCCAGGGGAGGGTCCGGGTGGGCAGTTGACCACGGTGGTGGCTCAGGCTCCGGGCGCGGTTCCCACCCCACCATAATCCATCCTAACTTCCTCCCACAAAGAATGTCCACCCTCTTTTTTCCCCCACACAATTCTCTTAATAATATATTTAATAAGGATAACACCGGGACAGAGAGATAAATCAAGATAGAGGGATAGATAAGACTATAGAGATAGATGAAGATAGAGAGGGAGATTAGGATAGAGGGGCAACTCCGGACTGAAAGGCAGCTCCGGACAGAGAGACAGCTCTGGACTGATGGGCAGTTCTGGGTATCCAGCCTTTTCAGGCTGAAGGGCAGCTCATGGCTGACTGACGACTCTCGATGCTCATGGCTGGCTGACGGCTCTCGACGCTCATGGCAGGCTGACGGCTCTCGACGCTCATGGCAGGCTGACGGCTCTCGACGCTCATGGCAGGCTGACGGCTCTCGACGCTCATGGCAGGCTGACGGCTCACGACGCTCATGGCGCTCTGACGGCTCTCGACGCTCATGGCGCTCTGACGGCTCTGGCTGCTCATGGCGCTCTGACGGCTCTGGCTGCTCATGGCTCTCTGACGGCTCTGGCTGCTCATGGCTCACTGGCGGCTCTGGCTGCTCATGGCTCGCTGGCGGCTCTGGCAGATCCTGTCTGGTTGGCGGCTCTGGCAGATCCTGTCTGGTTGGCGGCTCTGACAGATCCTGTCTGGTTGGCGGCTCTGGCAGATCCTGTCTGGTTGGCGGCTCTGGCAGATCCTGTCTGGTTGGCAGCTCTGGCAGATCCTGTCTGGTTGGCGGCTCTGGCAGATCCTGTCTGGCTGACGGCTCTAGCGGCTCCTGTCTGGCTGATGGCTCTAGCGGCTCCTGTCTGGCTGACGGCTCTGTAGGCTCATGGCAGACGGGCGGCTTTGCAGGCTCATGGCAGACGGGCGGCTTTGCAGGCTCCTGGCAGACGGATGGCTCAGATGGCGCTGGGGAGACGGATGGCTCAGATGGCGCTGGGGAGACGGATGGCTCAGATGGCGCTGGAGAGACGGATGGCTCAGATGGCGCTGGGGAGACGGATGGCTCAGATGGCGCTGGGGAGACGGATGGCTCTGGCCGGATATGGCGCACTGTAGACCTGGTGCGTGGTGCCGGAACTGGAGGCACCGTGCTAATGACAAGCACCTTCCTACTAGTGCGGGGAGCAGGGACAGGGCACACTGTATTCTCAAAGCCTACTCTATCCCTGATGCGTGGTACCGGCACTGGTGACACCGGGCTGAGGACAAGCACATCAGGATTAGTAGGGGGAGAAGATACAGTGGGTTCAGGGCTCTGGAGACGCACAGGTAGCTTAGTGCGTGGACCCGGAACTGGAGGCACCGGGCTAGATACACGCACTACAGGGAGAGTGCGTGGAGGAGGAACAGGGCTCAGGATACGCACTGGTAGCCTAGTGCGTAGTGTAGACACTGTAGGTACTAGGCTGGGGCGGGGAGGTGGTGCCGGAAATACCGGACCGTGGAGGCGTACTGGCTCTCTTGAGCATTGAGCCTGCCCGACCTTACCTGGTTGAATGCTCCCGGTTGCCCGACCAGTGCGGGGAGGTGGAATAACCCGCACCGGCCTATGTAGGCGAACCGGGGAAACCATGCGTAAGGCAGGTGCCATGTATGCCGGCCCGAGGAGACGCACTGGAGACCAGACGCGTTGAGCCGGCCTCATGACACCTGGCTCAATGCCCAATCTAGCCCTACCAGTGCGGGGAGATGGAATAACCCGCACTGGGCTATGCACACGTACAGGAGACACCGTGCGCTCTACTGCGTAACACGGTGTCTGCCCGTACTCCCGCTCTCCACGGTTAGCCTGGGAAGTGGGCACAGGTCTCCTACCTGCCCTAGGCCCACTACCCTTTAGCCTCCCCCCCAAGAAATTTTTGGGAGTTACTCACGGGCTTTTCGGGCTTCCGTGCAAGACGTGTCCCCTCATAATTCCGGTTCCGAGCTTGATTCTCCGGCTTCCATCCACGTCTCCTAGCTGCCTCCTTAAACCACCGCTCCTGGGCTGTGGCTGCCTCACTCTTCTCACGAGAGCAGCGATATTCTCCAGTTTGAGCCCAGGGTCCTCTACCGTCCAAGATCTCCTCCCAAGTCCAGAAATCCTTATTGCTCCGTCGAGCATTCCCATACCGCTTGGTCTCTGTATTTTGGTGGGTGATTCTGTTATGGCTGTCGCTTTCCTCATCCTCAGATGAGGTGAGGAGAGAAGGATCTTCGGACCAAAATGCGGAGTCAGGGAAATAAGCCATTTTTATTACAAATACGACGTAGACTAAACAAAACAAAACACTTTCAAAACTTACAAAATAACAAAACGACGTTGACGCAACCTGAACATAAACTTACATAGACAAACGTAAACTCACGAACAGGAACGGACATCGAAACATACGAACAGCCAAACAGCTCCAAAAGTGAATACATCGAAACAACACGAAGACATCACAGGAGACAATCACCCACAAACAAACAGTGAGAAATGCCCTACCTAAATATGACTCTTGATTAGAGGAAAATGCAAACCACCTGCCTCTAATCAAGAGCCATACCAGGCAAACCGAAACCAACATAGAAACAGATAACATAGACTGCCCACCCAAAACACATGCCCTGACCAAAAACACATAAAAACTAACATAAATAGGTCAGGACTGTTACAGATACTTTATACTTGTTGTTTGTGTGGAATTGGCGTGGGGGCTCTGTGGGTGGCTATTGATATATTTATTGGATTCCTCATGTCTTACTCATTGTTAGGACGAATGATGGTCCAAATCAGAGGTTAAGTTAAAACTGTCGTTTTGGGTGCAATTAATTTAGCTTAATTTCTCAGAGATCAAATTATAAATTCAACAAAATAATGTTTCAGGAATGCTAATCTCATCTGTTTCTAATTACAGAAACGCTTTCAGAACAATCTGAAATGGTGGTTGACATGGCTTGCTGAAATTACATGGAATGACCCATGAGGGAGAGGTTGTTGTCCTGGTACCACACTGGCAAGCCCCTGACTTGCTCCCTATAGGCTGCCTCATCGTCGCCGTAGATCAGTCCTACCACCGACGTGTCGTTAGCAAACTTGATGATGGTGTTGGAGTCGTGTGTGGCGGCGCAGTCATGGGTAAACAGGTAGTACAGAAGGGGACTAAGCACACACCCCTGAGGGGGCCACGCGTTGATGGTCAGCTTGGCGGATGGGTTGTTGCCTACCCTCACCACCTATGGGTGGCCCGTCAGGATTCCGGGACACAGTTGCAGAGGGAAGTGTTCAGTCCCAGGGTCCTGAGCTTCATAACACTATGGTGTTAAATGCTGAGCTGTTGTCAATAAACAGCATTTTTACAAAGGTATTCCTTTTGTCCAGGTGGGTGAGGGCAGTGTGAAGCGCAATATAAATTGCGTCATCTGTGGATCTGTTAAAGCGATATACGAATTGGAATGGGTGCAGGGTGACTGGGATGATGGTGTTGATGTCAGCTATGACCAGCCTTTCAAAGCATTCCATGGCTATAGATGAGTGCTACGGGGCGATTAGTCATTTAGGCAGGTTACTTTGGCATTCTTGGGCACAGGGACTATGGTGGTCTGCTTGAAACAAGTTGGTATTACAGACCAGGTCACGGACAGGTTGAAAATGTCATTGAAGAAACTTGGTATTCTGTCTGGCCCCACGGCATTGGGAATGTTAACCTGTTTAAAGATCTTACTCACATGGAGAGCAAGCTCAGACAGTCGTCCGGAACAGCTGGTGCCGTCATGCATCGTCCAGTGTTGCTTGCCTCGAAGCGAGCATAGAAGGCATTTAGCTCGTCTGGTATGCTTGCATCGCTGGGCAGCTCGCGGTGGGTTTCCCTTTGTAATCTGTGATCGTTTGCAAGCCCTGCCACATCAGTCAAGCGTCAGAGCTAGCGTAAAAGGATCAGTAGTAATAAAAACTGTAGTCAGCCATCCAAGTAGGAACCCAGCTTTTCGGCAGGAGAGACAACGATTGGGAAGTCTATAAGGACAGTACTGCCTTAGTGGTTCTTCTGGCCCCCACAGGCCCTCCCGTCTACCACCGCCACTGAAATGGAGTTCCATGTTAACCTGCACAGAGGGAAGGCCTCCAGTCCAGAGGGAAACGTCAATCAGCCAAGTGACCTTGTCCACTGATACCACCAGGAATAAGGCACATGCTTCCATGGTGACTGTACGGAGAAGCTAAACCTGAGCCAACTGCATTCAGGATACACTACCAAAAGGAATATGTTATCTAAAGTAAAGCTCTTTGCTGCATACCTTATTAAGTTTACTTCCAGTACTAGAGTTGATGGAAGTGGAAAAGAGCTGGAAGGTGAGGAGTGGAAAAGAGCTCAACCGATACCCCTATAAATTTGAGGGCATTCTGATTCTCAGATTTGTTAAACTCATGGTAATAGCAGCTAGAAAATGAGGCTGAGTTGTGCTGCAGAGACGGGCCAGGTGTGTTTTGCCATGTTTAACTCCCTTTTGGTACCATGGGATGTACTGCCGTCACACCGGTGCAGACAGTGACTCAGAAGTAAAAGGGAATAAGGTTTGCTGACCATATGCTCAATACAGTGCCCATGGGAATAATTTAGAATGGGTCACACATCGAATCATTTGGAATGGGTCACACATCTAATGGATTACACCAGCATAGCCTCCTCTAACACACTGGAATATCTGTCCTTTTTTCTTTTTCAAGCGTCTAAGCTACGAGAGAAAGGCATATTTACACCACATCTCAAAATCTACTTGACATCACAATCCATTAGGGGTGTATGGGAACCTCGGTTTGGTCCATGCTGTGAACCCGAATGAATACATAACAAAAATATATAAAATGAATTGACGCAGCAAACTGTCATTTTGTAAACGCAGCCGGAACTAGTTCTGTACGATGGCGAGTGGTGGAGTTGATAAACCAGAATTGGAGGTTCCTGCTACATTGTTTAACCTGTTGAGGATGGGGGCGCTGTTGTCACTATTTATGCTAATCGTGTAATTTTTGAAACGGCTTCCCACAAAATTCTTGATCGTACAATATGCATATTATTATTATTATTGGATAGAAAACAGTCTATAGTTTCTATAGGAGTTGAAATTTTGTCTCTAAGTGGAACAGAAGTCATTCTACAGCAATTTCCCTGACATGGAGTCAGATTTCAGAAATTTTGGCCCCTGATCTGGAGTCAGTTAAAAGGGCACTGTTATTGCTATGAGTATACGGACACTGCTTATGTCTTCCCCTGGATGCCTTTACGTGATGACGATTTGAATGGGGTCGATTGCGCGTTCACAGGCACTACAAATTAAAAAACCCTGAGGCTAGTCACTCTTTTGGAGCTGCGTCATGCGCCTAGAGGACACCGACCCGCACCTGTTCCAAGCATTAGTGGAGGGAGTAATATTACTCGGGTCATGTTTCTACTCGTTATGGGAGTTAAAAACATCATAAGGTAGTTAATTTAAAGCGTTTTATAGCAATTTATATACCCGTTTAGTGCGATTTTGGGACATTTATTTCTGAAACGCTGTGAATTGCTGGGCACGCTTCCAGTTCATCCCGAACGCAGTTGGCATTTCCACATGGCAAGAGGACAGCTTTCCACCAAAAGACGATTGGACCCAAGAAAGGATCCTTTGCCCAAGATACTGATGGAAGAACAGCTCAAAGTAGGACATTTTTATTATGATAAATCGTGTTTCTGTCGAAAAATGTTAGTGGCTTAGGACGCCATGTTTTTCTGTCTAAGTGGCGCACGGACATTTTCTCACCAGCTGGACTACATTTCACATTGTCTAACCATGATTTTGGTGGCTAAATATAAACATTTTCGATCAAACTCTATATGGATTGTGTAATATGATGTTACAGGAGTGTCATCTGAAGAATTCTGAGAAGGTTAGTGAAAAAATTAATATATTTTGGCGATGTTGACTTTTATCGCTCACTTTGGCTAGAATCAATGCTGGGCTGCTATGTGCTATGTGCTATGCTAATATAACGATTTATTGTGTTTTCGCTGTAAGACACTTAGAAAATCTGAAATATTGTCTGTATTCACAGGATCTGTGTCTTTCGATTAGTGTATGCTGTGTATTTTTACGAAATGTTTGATGATTAGTAAGTAGGTAAACACGTTGCTCAATGTAGTTTTTCTAGTCCATTTGTGACGGTGGGTGCAATTGTAACCTATGCCATCTACCTGAAATATGCACTTTTTTCTAACAAAACCTATCCCATACCATAAATATGTTATCAGACTGTCATCTGATGAGTTTTTTTCTTGGTTAGGGGCTATAAATATCTTAGTTTAGCCGAATTGGTGATAGCTACTGGTGTTGGTGGACAAATAAAAGATGGTGGATTATGCTAATGTATTTTTAGGTAATAGATGTACATCTTTACATATTGTGTCTTCCCTGTAAAACATTTTAAAAATCGGACATGTTGGCTGGATTCACAAGATCTGTGTCTTTCATTAGCTGTATTGGACTTTAATGTGTGAAAGTTAAATGTTTAAAAAAAATATTTTTTTTGAATTTCGCGGCACTGGTTTTTCAGTGGGGGTGTGTGGGGAGTGCCGCTAGCGGCACCCTCATCCTAGACAGGTTAACTCCAGTTTGGGAAAATGTTGGCTCCCCAGTAGATTACAACGGCGAAGAGTTGTGGATAACACGTTAACGGTATGTCACCACGCTCAACGTGAATAGCCTATGCAACTGCCAGCACCTCAAATATGTCGACACATTTACGTTGACATCACCCCAGTATACTGGAGCAACACAACATGTCTCCCCTCTGTATTCAAGCAGCCCTTGGTAGCTGACTCTGACCGGGCCAAAGAAATTACAAGAGCGATAGATAGGCTATGTTTATATTTTTTACAGTCTTTATTTTATAGCTGCAAATATGGGGTTTCAGCACCTCGTGAAAGTGCTCGGGCCACGTTACGAACTTCCCTCTTGCACTTATTTCAGCAAACAGGTAGAATCCGCTCTATATAATGCAAACAAACCAAGTTTTCAATGAACTGGCCAATGCACCCTGTTGCGCTTACTTAACATTGCCCATCACATTACCCCGCAGTGGGAGAGACACGACTCCTTTATGAGAGTCATAATTGTACATCTGGCACTGACGGAGGCCGTGTCATGGTGTGTTCGTAACCAAGTGGGATATGGGGATTTACCACGTACGACTGGGAAAAATCCACTTAATCGGCCCTCAAACTGGTAATTACTAGTGGGAAACTTGTCTATCAACCTGAGCACCCACTTCTCCCACATGGTGATCTCTGACTTCACCTACTAAGGAAATGGACTCTATAACAGCATTTTCAGCAATTGAATGCAAAAAAATCATATTTATAAAACGCAATCTACTAATGCTGTTTCTATAATTTGTTTCCAAGCATAACAGCTGTACTTTTAGTTTATGGTTGACACAGCTTGTTGGCCATTAGCAAATTGGCATTTCTCAACGAGTTCAAATCACATGACTGCATCAAACTGATATTTACAACTTAACAACTGGTAAATTCCCACCTCCCACATGGTTACAAAGGCAGCATCTTGAGAGGCCCAACATAACAATCCGGTCACAACAGACAATGCTGAACAATTTAATTTTCCCGCTGTTTTGAAACCAAACCGTGAACCCAAATGGGTTTGGGGAACCGTTACACCCCTACAATCCATGGGAAAATGGGACTGCCATTTAAATCTGTTGGTTTAACATGAATGATTTATGTTGTTTTGTTAAATATGAATTATTAATAAGTGATACAGAGCAAGAGCATTTTGGAATGTTTGTCTATGAGGTTGTTGTTTGATCTCAAATCATTTTTTCATAGATACTATATGAACATGTGCTGTCTAGTTAAAACCATGTAGCTGGCACCTACTACCTCTTTGTTCTCTAACTTTACATTTTAGTAGATTTATAACTCAGATAAGAGTATGTAGCATAAGGGTGGTCATATCTGACAGAAATTACATGTGGATTCAATTGCCTGTAAATAGGATTAGGTGAGTGGTTCGAGACAACGCTAATCCGTTAAGCCTTCCCAACAGTGGTGGCCCACGTGGCGAATGTGCATGGACCCTGATCGTGGGGTGCTTGGCATGGCACTGGCCGCTCATATTAGACATAGTGAGGAGGCCTTTCATTCTGATGGCCATTCCGGGGTGGCCTCGAAACGTATGCTTTCTCCAGAGAAAAATGTCACGCACAATATGATGTGTCAAAGGGCAGGTGTAAATCAATTCAATTATAAAGCCCTCTAAACAGACTACTGGATCCTCTATGGTTTCCTCAAATGTAATGATGTGACTGTGTTTTTAGATTAGGCCTGAGTCCTCTAGCATAAGGGGTGTCTAAAAGAAAAAGAATTGGCCTCTCAATTCAATGCACATTGGCGTAATAAGCTTTAGGACTCATTATTGGATGGAGAGGAGCCTCTTCTCTAGTCCATCAAAAGCAAGTAATGAGGCTTTCGAAATATTCAGGCAACATTAGGAGAATAAAAATTGGAGCCTGCTTCTAAGCTTTTGCTTGTGTAACACATTAAGAGGTGCTCTCTTCATCAATTTCTCACCTACTGAGTTCTACGGCTATTTGGTCTGCTTCTCACTGCTTTCCTGTTAACATTTACATAGTAAGACTGTATTAGATGGGGCGTGCACCAGGAGCACATTCAAGACTATTTTGCCAAGCTTTCTTTTTGGCTTTTATCCAAAGGCAAAGCACAGATGTAAAACTTAAAGGGCGACTGCACTTCCTGATTTGGCCTCGTTTTAGATGTGGTTCATTAAGAAATGCTAGTGGCCTTGACAGAATTTAAACGTGAGTTACTTTCGGAGTGTGATTTGATATAACTGTCTCTTGTGTGTGTTCGCAGGTGAGAAGAGTTAGCCAAATAATTTCACCAGTTAGCTTCAGCCGGCTTGTGTGCGACTGTGGCAAAATTGGTTTGACTTTGGATAGCTTATCTCTGGGGATAGTTAGGGACCGTCAATAAATTACACAATGTAAATGGGACAATAGTTTCATGTTGCACATCTTTTAGTTGACTCATTAAACACTTTCAACATTTGTATATGAATTTCTACAATTTATAGTCGGTTTGAGGTTAAGTCATAAACAGTTGACCGAAAAATAGTGTTCCATGTACATTGCATTACAGTTTTCTCTGGAAGGATTGAGGAGCTCAGTGCTACTGACTTTTTAAAAGGGCATTCTACTCCAAAATGGAAGAAAATAGAATTATGCTGATACTATCTAAAATATAATTTCCAACTCCATAAATCTGCCATATAACATATAAGTATTTTTACATTTTGGACAATGAATATAGCCTATGCATGGTCCATATTATCAGGTATGCTATTAGCAGTAAGCATTATCACCTTTAGCCCAACTAATGCAGCATAGTGGCTATAAATACATGGCCTTCAGGAAGTATTCACACCCTTGACTTTTCCACATTTTGTTGTAAAAAAGTGGGATTAAAACGGATGTCATTTTTTGTCAACGATGTACACAACATACTCTGTGATATCAAATTGGAAGAAATATTTGTATCTGTAAGGTCCCTCAGTCGAGCAGTAAATTTCAAGCACAATGATAAAGATCAGGGAGGTTTTCCGATGCCTCGCAAAGAAGGGGACCTATTGTTAGATTGGTGGGAAAAAAGCAGACATTGAATATCCCTTTGAGCATGGTGAAGTTATTATTTACACTTTGGATGGTGTATCAATACACCCAGTCACTACAAAGATACAGGCGCCCTTCCTAACTTAGTTGCCGGAGAGGCAGGAAACCGCTCAGGGATTTAACCATGAGGTCAATGGCGTCTTTAAAACAGTTGCAGAATTGAATGGCTGTGATAGGAGAAAACTGAGGATGGATCAACAATATTGTAGTTTCTCCACACTACTAACCTAATTGACAGTGAAAAGAAGGACACCTATACAGAATCAAAATATTCCAAAGCATGCATCCTGTTTGCAACATGGCACTAAAGGAATACTGCAAAGAATTCCGGATCCCTCCGGAACATTCATTACGCACACCTGTCTCCTATTCCCACTGATTAGTACTTGTATAAGTGTGCCCTTTGGTTTCCATAGGGCTGTCGACTATTTTTACAATGTCCGTTGGTGCGTGTGAGTACCTGTGCTATGTGTTTTGGCTTTCGTGCCATTGTGGATTGCGCAGATGATTACGGGTCTCGTCCCATGGGTTAATCATTGTGTGCGTGTGTTATTTATTCGAGGTACTCCTGTAAGGTTCTGATTTTCTTTTCTTAGTCACCTTGTGTTCTTTTTCTTTGTGTTCTTGAACGTAGCCCTGTTTCTTTGTATTCTGGAACGTAGCCCTGTCTTTCATTTTTGTTAATTGATTTCACCTGTGTTCGTTTCTCACCTGGTCTTATCAGCTCCCTATTTAGTTCTTTCTGTTTGTATGGTTGTGAGGTATTGTTTGTTTTTGACTGCCTACCTGTGTTTGACCATCGCCTGCCTGTGACCACGATTCCTGCCTTCTGCGAAGGCTTAATAAACATCTGCCGCTCTCCGCACATGAATCTACACCTTTTTCTCCCTGAGTATTCATTACACTCCTCGCTCTTTTGTTTGGGGTTCAACCCTGTGTTTTGTTGCGTGTTTGTTTGGTCTTCATCCCTCTGCCTTTACGCGGCACGCCGTAATTTGGGCTTAATAAAAACCCTTATTACACATTCCTGCGTCTGTCTCCCGATGCTTCATGCCAACGTGACAGGTATGAATAGTTTCTGAAAGCACTGTAATTGTATGTGTGGGGTACAGAGATGGGGTAGTCATTCAAAAATCATGTTAAACACCATTATTGAACATAGTTAGTCCATGAAACTTATTGTTAAGCACAATTTAGTCCTGAAGTTATTTAAGCTTGCCATAACAAAGGGATTGAATACTTAAGACATTTCAGCTTTTCTTTTTTTATGAATTTGTAAACATTTCTAAAAACATAATTCCACTTTGAGATAATGGGGTATTGTGTGTAGATCAGTGACACAAAATCTAAATGTAATCCATTTTCAATTCATGTTGCAACACAACAAAATGTGGAAAAAGTCAAGTGGTGTGTATACTTTCTGAATGCACTGTAAAGAGGCAATCCCATGCTTCAACCTATCTGCTAATCATTAGTAGGGTCCTGCTTGGGGTAGAATACCAACGGTTCCCAGCTGGTGAGCTGCATAAAAATCAGCTGGCGGTCTGAATGAAAACATTCTTTCAACCCGTGGGTCGGCTTGCTGTTCAGAACAATTACATTGCGTGTTGGAAACATTTTAAATTAAGATAATACACTTTTTAAAAACCCAAGAGCTTTTTATCTAGCATTGTTTCGAAAAAAAAGTATAAAAAAAATATAACTAAAATGTAGTTGTTGCATAAGTATTCAGCCCCTTTGTTTCGGCAAACCTAAATTAGTTCAGGAGTAAAATGTGGCTTTACAAATTACATTATATTTTGGGTAAAATAATAGGGGTTGACATTATTTTTTAATGACTAACCCTTCCTCTGTCCCCCACACATTAATCTGTAAGGTCCCTCAGTCAAGTATTGAATTTCATGCACAGAATTAACTACAAAGACCAGGGAGATTTCTGAAATCCTCATTAAGAAGGTCACTGATTGGCAGATGCTTTTTATTATGTATTAAAGCACCCAGACACATCAAAGATACATTCGTCCTTCTGATCTGAGCTGCAGGACAGGAATACAACTGCTCAGGGATGTTACTATTGGGCCAATATACAGAAATATTATTGTATGCAACAAGGCCCTAAAGTAATACTGCAAAAATACACTTTGTGGCCTAAATGCAAAGCCTTATGTTTGGTGCAAATCCGACACAACTGCCTCCTTATTTTCAATATTTGCTTGACATCGGCAAATAATGAGGAGTTTTTCAGGAGGAGCTAAGCACAGGCTAGTAAGACATCCAAGAGGCCTTACTACTTTTGCAAGGCACGTACAGCATATGGATGTCACACAGCCAAAGATTTTCCCCAAGCAAAATCAACTCAAAGAAGTCTGGCGCAGATTAAAACAGTTTGTGTTGACTTAGACAAATCATACATTTTTGTAAACAAATGTCTGCATTTTTTTCACAGACAAATCCCTGCACATCTACAACAGACTGGCGACGTGCTGTTTACAACATCAAAGACAGCAAATGCAATTAACTAGTCCATGCTGATGGCTTTTCCCTGAACCTCTAATAAAGTGAGAGCAGCCCAAATGACCCACTTTAACGGGGGTGATGAAGCAGCAGCCCATTCCACTGCCATAAACGCAGACCCATTAATAACATTATTAGAGTGTAAGGGAAGTGGCAATTGCCACACAAACCCAATGTTATGTTCACTCAGCATGTTCTGCACAAACAGCTTAGCTTCCATGATCCCCCGGAGGTAGTAATAGGCAAGTAATTATAATAAAGTCCACAAATACATCTATCGCCTATGCGCAAATTTAATATCAATGTTGAGGGGTCTAGTTAGTTTTCATTCTCTGGGTTTCTGGTGGCATCTCTCAGGGGCAGACAGGGATTGAAGTGAAATTCACTAGCTTGCGTCTCAGAGAATTTTTTGCTTTCAAGTGGATGCTGTCGATCACTACTTCAATAGCTCCCTGCTTTTTCACATTTCCATGGCAATTTGATATAAAAAAACACAATCCTAATTAAATGATTTTACGCACAACTAAATTAGAAATGTGTTTTATGAGAAAGAAATACACTTTCACATCAGGTATAGTTAGACCATAGAAATCATATTAAATTACTAGAGGGGTTGTCATAGAACCTCAATGTTCCAGAATGGGGTGAATATGGCAGCCATATAGGTCAGGGAGAAATCCAAACTAGTCTAATTGGAATGAATGTGTGCATGTCAGAGCAAAAACCAAGCCATAAGGTTGAAGGAATTGTCCTTAGAGCTCCGAGACAGGATTGTGTTGAGGTACAGATCTGGGGAAGGGTACCAAAACATTTATGCAGCATTGAAGGTCCCCAAGAACACAGTGGCCTCCATCATTCTAAAATGGAATAAGTTTGGAACCACCAAGACTCTTCCTAGAGCTGGCCGCCCAGCCAAACTGAGCAATTGGGGGAGAAGGGCCTTGGTCATGGAGGTGACCAAGAACCCAATGGTCACTCTGACAGTGCTCCAGATTTCCTCTGTGGAGATGGGAGAACCTTCCAGAAGGACAATCATCTCTGCAGCACTCCACCAATTAGGCCTTTATGGTAGAGTGACCAGACAGAAGCCACTCCTCAGTAAAAGGCACATGACAGCCCGCTTGGAGTTTGCCAAAAGGCACTAAAAGGACTCTCAGACCATGAGAAACAAGATTATCTGGTCTGATGAAACCAAGATTGAACTCTTTGGACTGAATACAAAGCGTCACGTCGGGAAGAAACCTGGCACCATCCCTACGGTGAAGCATGGTGGTGGCAACATCGTGCTGTGGGGATGTTTTTCAGCGGCAGGGACTGGGAGACTAGTCAGAAAAGAAAGATGAACGGAGCCAAGTACAGAGGGACCATTGATGAAAACCTAATCCAGAGCACTCAGGACCTCAGACTGGGGTGAAGGTTGACCTTAAAACAGGACAACAACCTTAAGCACACAGCCAAGACAACACTTGAGTGGCCCAGCTAGAGCCCGGACTTTAACCTGATTGGACATCTCTGGAGAGACCTGAAAATATCTGTGCTTGAGAGGATCTGCAGAGAAGAATGGGCGAAACTCCCCAAATACAGGAGTCCCAAGATTGTAGTGTCGAACCCAAGAAGACTCAAGGTTGTAATTGCTGCCAAAGGTGCTATCAACAAAGTACTGACAAAAGGGTTTGAATACTTATGTAAATGTGATTTCAGTTTTTTATTTTAAATACATTTGCAAAAATATCTAAAAATCTGTTTTTTCTTTGTCATTATGTGGTATTGTGCGTAGATTGATGAAAAAACTAACAATTTATTCAATTTTAGAATAAGGCTTTAACGTAACATCAAAAAGTCAAGAGTTCTGAATACTTTCCCAATGCACTGTATATATGTGGGTGAGATCCTAGAAGTTGTCTCTGATGTTTTTGGGGACTATGTGTACAGGTAGAAAGGCTGGAAAATCTAGAGTGATCTGTTTGATGTTAATCGGTTATAAAAAGAGCTGTGAACATCCATTATACATTCGGAGAACATAGCTGGAACAATGCCTTTGATGTGCAGTGAAATGTCAATGTATCAAAATCGCCAAAAGTACATGGTCATTTTTTTTAAGGGAAAAGATTCCATTCATGTCGGATCCAAATTAAATATGAATTGGATCGACATAGATAGATTTCGAGTCTATTATAGGTTGCGAGTGTCCACTGTAAAAAGTAATCAAGGTTTCACAGATATTGCAACGATGGGCACAGCACACCTGCGTGCACCCACACACACACATTTTTATCTGCCAAGCTTTCGGAGGAAACATTAACGTGACCATGTATTTCATACTCCTCTTTTCCTTGATGTAAAGTCACGGTTGCACTTTACCTTCACTTACATCATCATGGATAGTGAAAGGTATTTTCAATTATTTGCTAAGAAATATGTTTCACAGTGATAATAGCTTGACAGATGAGATCCACTGGGACCTCATCAGAATTTCCTCTGCCATTTGACTCTTGATACAGCATCCTGCTATAAAACCTGCGATGTTTGAATAGTCTCTACAACGCTTGAGAATCCATCTACGTTTTACTTCTAAAAATGTTTTACACTACAGTTTCTACCCATAGTTTTGTATTATGCGCACATTTTAGGTTATCCAATGATAAATTGTGCATACATTATTCCATTTAGAGCCATTTATTTATGAACAGAAGGCTGATAAACCTTCACGGAGGGCGAAGGCTCCATCGTGACATAAATACTCTAAAGAAATCTCCTCCCAACATCCACAACATCCTTGATTCTACTTTTTCAATGAATTACCTGCGCCAGCCCTCGCTGTGCTGACATGAACCGAGTGGGTTATATCCTGGGGTTTGGACTCCTGACTACCATCAGGGCCCTGTGACCTAGCATGTTTTAATCGCTTGGCAACTGCCATTATTAAGCTAGAGGAACACGGTCACCTGGTCCATCATGCTAGTTACTTAGCAGTCTCTGCCCCCTGCTATTCACCAGACAATGGCCGTACTACCATACTAGCGTACTACATACTTAAACTGCGTAGTATGTACTCATCGTCGCATACTATTTAGCACATACTGTTTATTAAAAAGTATGCAGTATACCACGGCCACAATATACTACTTTTGGTGCATTCAAGACAACTGGGAAATTGGAAACAACTCAGACTGTGAAAAATTGTGACATCAGTGATTTTCAAGTCATAGAAGTCAGGGCTTTGGGATGATGCCCGAGTTTCTGACTTGCAATTCCGAGTTGGATGACCGTTCAAAAGATTTTTCCCAGTCGGAGCACGTTTTATTTCAGAGTTCCCCATTGTCTTGAACCACCATCAGTAACGGCTTCGCATATGAACTGGAAAGGATTGTATGTAGCCCCACCCAGTGACCTTTCACTATAGCAGAATGCCAGAGTGTTGTTGTTTTGGGTTAACATTAGATAGATAAGTAGCTAGCATTTGGAACAACGTATTTGGAGTAAACTTGAGTTAACCGTAGGCCTAAGCATATATCTAAAGAAGAGTCACCTGAAGCATGAGAGTAATGGGAAATGCAGTAGAGGAATGCAGTGCTAAGGCAGAGGGCTCATAATGAGGACGACTGGCTAGCTAGTTAGTACTCTGAACAGAGCTTTCTGGTGCCATACACTCAAGTGGGTGCCATACATTATGAAGGAGAAGTCCAGTGGCTACATGACTCAGGCTGGTTCCCAGAGTAGCTAGCCCTCTACAAGATTGTCACCAGACTCCATCTTCATCCACCATCTCCCTGACCACATTCCTCTGATGACACTCCCGTACCTCTTGCCGTGCGGTAGCAGAGAGAACAGTAAATGACCTGGCTGGCTGGAGTCTGACAATTTTTACATCCTTCCTCTGACAGCGCATTTTCTTGTTTGCTTATGGTCCTATACAACTTGTTGAGTGCGATAATAGTGCCAGCATCGGTCTGTGGTGGTAAGTAGCCAGCTATGAAGACTCTCTTGGTAAATTGTATGGTCTACAGCTTACCATGAGGTATTCTAACTCAGGCAACCAGAACCTCAAGACTTCCTTAATATTAGAGATTGCGCACCAGCTGGTGTTAAAAAAGAGACACACACCACCACAAAGCTGCCTGCTAACATCTGTAGCCATGGAATGCTTTGAAAGGTTGGTCCTGGCTCACATCAACACCATCATCCCAGACACACTGGACCCACTACAATTCGCATACCGCCCCAAGAGACTCACGGATGATGCAATCTTTATTGCACTCCACACTGCCTTTTCCCAGCTGAATAAAAGGAACACTTACAGTTGAAGTCGGAAGTTTACATACACTTAGGTTGGAGCCATTATAACTCGTTTTTCAACCACTCCACAAATTTCTTGTTAACAAACTATAGTTCAGGCAAGTCGGTTAGGACATCTACTTTGTGCAAGACACAAGTACTTTTTCCAACAATTGTTTACAGACAGATTATTTCACCTATAATTCACTGTATTACAATTCCAGTGGGTCAGGAGTTTACGTACACTAAGTTGACTGTGCCTTTAAACAGCTTGGAAAATTCCAGAAAATTATGTCATGGCTTTAAAAGCTTTTGTTAGGCTAATTGACATCATTTGAGTCAATTGGAGGTGTACCTGTGGATGTATTTCAAGGCCTATCTTCAAACTCAGTCCCTTTGCTTGACATCATGGGAAAATCAAAAGAAATCAGCCAAGACCTCAGAAAAAATTGTAGACCTCCACAAGTCTGGTTAATCCTTGGGAGCAATTTCCAAACACCTGAAGGTACCACGCTCATCTGTACAATTAATAGCACGCAAGTATAAACACCATGGGACCACGCAGCCGTCATACCGCTCAGGAAGGAGACGCGTTCTGTCTCCTAGAGATGAACGTACTTTGGTGCAAAAGGTGCAAATCAATCCCAGAACAACAGAAAATGACCTTGTGAAGATGCTGGAGGAAACAGGTACAAAAGTATATATATCCACAGTAAAATGAGTCCTATATCGACATAACTTGAAAGGCCGCTCAGCAAGGAAGAAGCCACTGCTTCAAAACCGCCATAAAAAAGCCAGACTACGGTTTGCAACTGCGCATGGGGGCAAAGATGGTACTTTTTGGAGAAATGCCCTGTGGTCTGATGAAACAAAAATGGAACTGTTTGGCCATAATGACCATCGTTATGTTTGGAGGAAAAAGGGGGCGGCTTGCAAGCCGAAGACCACCATCCCAACCGTGAAGCACGGGGGTGGCAGCATCATGTTGTGGGAGTGCTTTGCTGCAGGAGGGACTGGTGCAATTCACAAAATAGATGGCATCATGAGGGAGGAAAATTATGTGGATATATTAAAGCAACATCGCAAGACATCAGTCAGGAGGAGGAATGGGGCAAATTTCACCCAACTTATTGTAGGAAGCTTGTGGAAGGCTACCCAAAACGTTTGACCCAAGTTAAACAATTTAAAGGCAATGCTACAAAATACTAATTGAGTATATGTAAACTTCTGACCCACTGGGAATGTGATGAAAAAAATAAAAGCTGAAATAAATCATTCTCTACTATTATTCTGACATTTCACATTCTTAAAATAATGGTGATCCTAACTGACCTAAGACAGACATTTTTACAAGGATTAAATGTCAGGAATTGTGAAAAACTGAGTTTAAATGTATTTGGCTAAGGTGTATGTAAAATTCCGACTTCAACTGTACATAAGAATGCTGTTCATAGACTACAGCTCAGTGTTCAACACCATAGTGCCCTCCAAACTCATCATTAAGCTAAGGACCCTGGGACTAAAAACCAATCTCTACAACTGGATCCTGGACTTCCTGACGGGCCGCTCCAGATGTTGAGGGTAGGCAGCAACACATCTGCCACGCTGACCCTCAACACGAGGGCCCTTCAGGGTTGTGTGCTTAGTCCGCTCCTATACTATCTGTTCATCCATGACTATGTGGCCACGTACGACTCCAAAACCATCATTAAGTTTGGAGACGTTACAATGGTGGAAGGCCTGATCACAGATGACGATGAGAGCCTATAGGAAGAAGATCAGAGACCTGGTAGTGGGGCACCAGGACAACAACCTCTCCCTCAACGTCAGCAAGACAAAGGAGCTGAGCATGCCCCTATTCACATTGACTGGGCTGTAGTTGAGCGGATCGAGAGCTTCAAGTTCCTCGGTGTCCACATCACTAAGGACCTATCATGGTCCACACACACCCACACAGTCGCGAAGAGGGCACGACAATTAGGTTAGTATTGTGGAGTAACTAAAATGTTATTGATCCATCCTCAGTTTTCTCCTATCACAGCCATCAAACTCAAACTGTTTTTAAGTCACCCTTGGCTCCATGGTGAAATCCCTGAGAGGTTTCTTTCCTCTCTGGCACCTGAGTTAGGAAGACGCCTGTATCTTTGTAGTGACAGAGACTATTGATACATCATCCAAAGTGTAATTAATAACTTCACAATGCTCAAAGGTATATTCAGTGTCTGCTTTTTTAAATTTTTTACTAGTGATGCACCGATATGACATTTTTGGCCGATACCAATATCCAATATTTTCCTTGCCAAAAAAACGATACGATAACCGATATTAAAAGTTTTAGCTGCCTTTTAAGCATTCTAGTACAGTTAAATAGTTAACACACACACATGGATGCAGCGGTGTAAAGCACTGCATCTCAGTGCAAGCGGCGTCACTACAGACCCTGGTTCGAATCCAGGCTGTATCACATCCGGCCGTGATTGGGCGTCATAGGGCGGCGCACAATTGGCCCAGCGTTGTCCAAGCCGTCATTGTAAATAATAATTTGTTCTTAACTGACTTGCTTAGTTAAATAAAGGTTACACACACACCACACTGACCAAAAAGTTATTTTGTTAGCATTCACGCATGTCCCCATTACCAGTAAAACATAATCAAAACATATTTCTTTCACTTACTTTCTGTGCTGTTTTGTTGTTCATTTGTTCAGTCGTTTCATTCTCAACCAGAAATTCTATGGAACACCGTTTGGGTCTTTGCGTGTCAAAAACGATACATGTCAAATAACACGACATAATCTGTTTCAGTAGCTATAGTTAGCTAGCTAACTATATAGCTAGCTGTCATCATCTAAAAATAACAAATTTATAGAACAGTTCTTATTTGATTGATGGTGGTCGGACCTATCTATGTGACGCTAGCCACAATAAGGATTAGCCACAATAGTGGACTTTGGGGTTAGCCTTCAAAATTATTTGCACATCATCATATGCTCATTTATCACTCCAGTGTTAATCTGCTAAATTGTAATTATTCGCTCCTATGGCCTATGTATTGCCTACCTCCTCATGCCTTTTGCACACACTGTATATAGACTTTATTTTTTTCCTACTGTGTCATTGACTTGTTTATTGTGTTATTGGCTTGTTTATTGTTTACTCCATGTGTAACTCTGTGTTGTTGTCTGTGTCACACTGCTTTGCTTTATCTTGGCCAGGTCGCAGTTGTAAATGAGAACTTGTTCTCAAATAGCCTACCTGGTTAAATAAAGGTGAAATAAAATAAAAAATTTAATTAAAAAAAGAAGTATGGCATAATTCTACTATTTGTATTAATTTGCATCACTGTCAATGACATTTTTATTTTGAAGGCAAACTGCAAATTCCACTATTGTGTCTAATCCTTATTGTGGCTAGCTTCACAACACATAACCCAGTCTGGTCGAGCCTCACTAGCCAGATGAAGCCAGCTGGCTGCTTATAACGTTAGCTTTGGGCAACAGGGTTAAGTAGCTGGCTAGCTATTTATTTTCATGAACTGAAGTTCAATTTCAATAGGCGAACAACAAGTGGCTACCTAGCTAATACTTACTCACAAGGATTCCTAAATCATTGCTAAGAATAATGAAAATGACTGCAGTTTTTACTGGTCATTGTTTTCAGGCTGGTTGCATTGGTGCTTGCTACTGTAGGTACCCCAGAAGTTGCGGTTGAACAAATTATGCTTTATTACCAACACGGTATTGTAAACACATCGTTTGTGGCCGGTGTTTTCTTGTTGCTGACTTTTTTGTACAGCTTTGACAGTGTTACTGTATCTTTTTTGAGACGCAAAGACTCAAACGGCGTTCCATAGTATGCATGTCCTGAAGCTATTACTGTGTAACTCTGGTAGGGCAACATCGGAAAAATAGCGCACTTAATGTTAATGGTAATGTTAACCGGTGCTCGACCAGTCGGCGAAAGGCAACATCACCCATGACAGAGAACGGTTGATTTTCAAGGGCAATGAATTCCATTATCTTGGCTTTAATGGATTTTGCCTTTGAGTTGTCTCGCTGAAATGTTGACTGCTCAATCCACACAGCAGACATTGTGGGCTAATTTAGGAATGCTGTGTTGCACGTATAGCGCAACATTTTACGTGGCGTGATTACGTCATGTACCTTCGTTATATAGGTAAGCACGTCAGCTTTGACATCGATTTTGCAAATCGGGCGTTAAACTAGTGCATCCTTAATTTTTACCCATCTACCAATATGTGCCCTTCTTTTCGAGGCATTGGAAATCCTGTTTGTGATTAAATCTGTGTTTGAAATTCGCTGCTTGACTGAGGGACCTTATAGATAATTGTATGCGTGGGAAACAGAGATGAGGTAGTCATTAAAAAATAATGTTAAGCACTATTATTTCACACAGAGTGAGTCCATGCAACTTATTACTCTACCTTGTACCTTAGAGGCAGCAGCCAGTAACTGAAAGGTTGCTGGATCGAATCCCCGAGCTGACAAAGTAAAAATCTGTCGGTCTGCTGTTCCCCGGGCGCTGAAGACGTGGATGTTGATTATGGCAGCCCCCCATACCTCTCTGATTGAGAGGGGTTGGGTTAAATGCGGAAGACACATTTCATTGAATGCATTCAGTTGTACAACTGACTAGGTTTACCCCATTTCCCCTTTCCCCTATGTACAGTACATGGAACACTGGTCAGTTTAATAATTGAACACTGGTCACTTGAAATAATGTTTACATACTGTTTTACCCACTTCATATAAATATATATAAATAAATACTGTATTCTAGTCAAGGTATATCCTATTTAACTATTGCTGTACATCTACTATTCTTCAGATATACTACGTATTCTATCCATATACTGTCCATATTGTCTATCCCATCAAATATATACAGTGAATTCGGACCCCTTGACTTTTTCCACATTTTGTTACGTTACAGCCTTGTTCTAAAATCATTTGAATTGTTTGTTTTTTCCTCATCAATCTACACACAATACCCCATAATGACAACGCAAATCATGTCCAATCAATTGAATTTACCACAGGTGGACTCCAATCAAGTTGTAGAAACATCTCAAGGATGATCAATGGAAGCAGGATGCACCTGAGCTCAATTTCGAGTCTCATAGTAAAGGGTCTGTATACTTATGTAAATAAGGTATTTGAAATATATATATATATATATATATATATATATATATATATATATATATATACACTGCTCAAAAAAATAAAGGGAACACTTAAACAACACAATGTAACTCCAAGTCAATCACACTTCTGTGAAATCAAACTGTGAAATCAAAATGACCTCCAGCAGGCCACAAATGTGCATGTGTCTGCTCAAACGGTCAGAAACAGACTCCATGAGGGTGGTATGAGGGCCCGATGTCCACAGGTGGGGGTTGTGCTTACAGCCCAACATCGTGCAGGACGTTTGGCATTTGCCAGAGAACACCAAGATTGGCAAATTCGCCACTGGCGCCCTGTGCTCTTCTCAGATGAAAGCAGGTTCACACTGAGCACATGAGCACATGTGACAGACGTGACAGAGTCTGGAGACGGCGTGGAGAACGTTTTGCTGCCTGCAACATCCTCCAGCATGACCGGTTTGGCGATGGGTCAGTCATGGTGTGGGGTGGCATTTCTTTGTGGGGCCGCACAGCCCTCCATGTGCTCGCCAGAGGTAGCCTGACTGCCAATAGGTACCGAGATGAGATCCCCAGACCCCTTGTGAGACCATATGCTGACACATGCACATTTGTGGCCTGCTGGAGGTCATTTTGCAGGGCTCTGGCAGTGCACCTCCTTGCACAAAGGCGGAGATTGCGGTCCTGCTGCTGGGTTGTTGCCCTCCTACAGCCTCCTCCACGTCTCCTGATGTACTGGCCTGTCTCCTGCTAGCGCCTCCATGCTCTGGACACTACGCTGACAGACACAGCAAACCTTTTTGCCACAGCTCGCATTGATGTGCCATCCTGGATGAGCTGCTCTACCTGAGCCACTTGTGTGGGTTGTAGACTCCGTCTCATGCTACCACTAGAGTGAGAGCACCGCCAGCATTCAAAAGTGACCAAAACATCAGCCAGGAAGCATAGGAACTGAGAAGTGGTCTGTGGTCACCACCTGCAGAATCACTCCTTTTTTGGGGGTGTCTTGCTAATTGCCTATAATTTCCACCTTTTGTCTATTCCATTTGCACAACAGCATGTGAAATTTATTGTCAATCAGTGTTGCTTCCTAAGTGGACAGTTTGATTTCACAGAAGTGTGATTGACTTGGAGTTACATTGTGTTGTTTAAGTGTTCCCTTTATTTTTTTGAGCAGTGTATATATTGCAAACATTTCTAAAAACCTGTTTTTGCTTTGTCATTATGTGGCATTGTGTGTGATTGATGAGGAAATGTTTCTATTTTATAAACACCTCCCTCTGCAACTGGATCCTGGACTTCCTGACGGACCGCCCCAGGTGGTAAGGGTAGGCAACAACACATCTTCCTCGCTGATCCTCAACACTGAGGCCCCTCAGGGGTTTGTGCTTAGTCTCCTCCTGTGCTCCCTTTTCACCCACGACTGCGAGGCCAAGCACGACTCCAACACCGTAATTAAAGCAGTGTGGTGCCAGGTCAACAACCTCTCCACCAATGTGAGCAAGACAAAGGAGCTGATTGTTGTCTACAGGAAAAGCAGGGCCAAACAGGCCCCTATTAGCATCGACGCGGCTGTAGTGGGGCGGGTCGAGAGCTTCAAGTTCCTTGGTGTCCACTTCACTTACAAACTATCATGGTCCAAACACACCAAGACAGCCATGAAGAGGGCTCAACAACACCTTTTCCACCTCAGAAGACTGAATAGATTTGGCATGGGTCCCCAGATCCTCAAAAAGTTATTCAGCTGCACCATCGAGAGTATCCTGGCTGGTTGCATAACCGGCTGGTATGGCAACTGCTCGACATCCGACCTTATTAAGGCGCTGCAGAGGGTAGTGCGGTACATCACTGGAGCCAATCATTTATTTTTATTGGCCAGTCTGATATATGGCTTTTTCTTTGCAACTCTGCCTAGAAGGCCAGCATCCCAGAGTTGGCTCTTCACTGTTGACGTTGAGTCTGGTGTAATGCGGATATTATTTAATGAAGCTGCCAATTGAGGACTTGTGAGGCGTCTGTTTCTCAAACTAGACACTCAAATGTACTTGTCCTCTTGCTCAGTTGTGCACCGGGGCCTCCCACTCCTCTTTCTATTTTGATTAAAGCCAGTTTGCGCTGTTCTTTGAAGGGAGTAGTACACAGCGTTGTACGAGATCTTCAGTTTCTTGGCAATTTCTCGCTTGGAATAGCCTTAATTTCTCAGAACAAGAATAGACTGATGAGTTTCAGAAGAAAGTTATTTGTTTCTGGTCATTTTGAGCCTGTAATCGAACCCACAAATGCTAATGCTCCAGATACTCAACTAGTCTAAAGAAGGCCAGTTTTATTGCTTCTTTAAACAAGACAACAGTTTTCAGCTGTGCTAACATAATTGCAAAATGGTTTTCTAATGTTCAATTAGCCTTTTAAAATGATGAACTTGGATTAGCTAACACAATGTGCCATTGGAACACAGGAGTGAGTGGTTGCTGATAATGGGCTTAAAAATCATCCGTTTCCAGCTACAATAGTCATTTACAACATTAACAATGTCTACACTGTATTTCTGATCAATTTGAGGTTATTTTAATGGAAATTAAATGGGTATTTCAAAGGGTATTTGAAAGGGAAATGGGTATTTCAAAGGGTATTTCTAAGTGACCCCAAACATTTGTAAGGTAGTGTATATATACAGTACCGGTCGAAAGTTTGGACACACCTATTCATTCAAGGGTTTTTCTTAATTGTTTACTATTTTCTGCATTGTAGAATAATAGTGAAGAACTCAAAACACGTATAACACATATGGAATCATGTAGTAACCAAAAAAGTGTTTTACAAATCAAAATATATTTTATATTTGAGATTCTTCAAAGTAGCCACCCTTTGCCTTGATGACATCTTTTCACACTCTTGACATTCTCTCAACCAGCTTCATGAGGTAGTCATCTGGAATGCATTTCAATTAACAGTTCAGCCTTGTTAAAAGTTAATTTGTGGAAATTATTTCCTTCTTAATGCATTTGAGCCAATCAGTTGTGTTGTGACAAGGTAGGGGTGGTATACAGAAGCTATCCCTATTTCGTAAAAGACCAAGTCCATTTTATGGCAAGAACAGCTCAAATAAGCAAAGAGAAATGACAGGCCATCATTACTTTAAGACATGTAGGTCAGTCAATCCTGAAAATATCAAGAACTTTGATAGTTTCTTCAAGGGCAGTCGCAAAAACCATCAAGCGCTATGATGAAACTGGCACTCATGAGGACCACCACAGGAAAGGGAGACCCAGAGTTACTTCTGCTGCTGTCACGGTTTTATAACGTAGAACCCAGAAGCAGACCAGGACAAGGAGAGTAAGACGAAGGTGAGTATTTATTTACAAGTTTTAGTGTAGAGATAGAAAGATCCAGGTAGCGGAGCGGGCAGCGGAGTTGAGTTGATGGGATTGAATTGGCAGATCCAAGGGAGTAACAGAAGCCACCGACGACCAGGTAGGGATGGAATGAGTGTTTTCCAGATGAATGACTGTAGACAGAGAGAACGGAGGTAAGTTCAAGGCAAGCAAGACGTACAAAACAACAAAACAAACTCTATCAAAATGGAGGCTGATACGCTGGCACGACATACTGTTCATGGCTAACGATCCGGCAGGGAATGGATGTCAGGTCAGTGCTTATGAAGTGGAGGGGTGATGATCAGGACCAGGCGTGCAGATAGCGGATGGGATACAGGTGCGGTAAATCAGAGATCTCCCAACTAGCTATGTCGCCCGGCAACCAGACAGGGTGCGTTCCAGGACACCGGAAAAAACACTCCAGGACAGAACACAGGCAAAAACAGACTCAGGAAGCGGGATTCGTGACAGCTGCAGAGGATAAGTTCATTAGTTACCAGCCTCAGAAATTGCAGTCCAAATAAATACTTCACAGAGTCCAAGTAAAAGACACATCTCAACATCATCTTTTCAGGGGAGACTGCGTGAATCAGGCCTCAAATGCTGCAAAGAAACCACTACTAAAGGACAACAATAATAAGAAGAGACTTGCTTGGGCCAAGAAACACGAGCAATGGAAATTAGACCAGTGAAAATCTGTCCTTTGGTCTGATGAGTCCAAATTTGAGATCTTTGGTTTCCAACCGCCGTGTCTTTGTGAGACGCAGTGTAGGTGAATGGATAATCTCCGCATGTGTGGTTCCCACCATGAAGCATGGAGGAGGAGCTGTGATGGTGTGGGGGTGCTTTGCTGGTGACACTGTCAGTGATTTATAGAGAATTCAAGGCACACTTAACTAGCATGGCTACCACAGCATTCTGCAGTCATACGCCATCCCATCTTGTTTGCGCTTAGTGGGACTGTCATTTGTTTTTCAACAGGAAACTGACCCAACACACCTCCAGGCTATTTGACCAAGAAGGAGAGTGATGGAGTGCTGCATTAGATGACCTGGCCTTTCCAATCACCCGACCTCAACCCAATTGAGATTGTTTGGGATGAGTTGGACCACAGAGTGAAGGAAAAGCAGCCAACAAGTGCTCAGCATATGTGGGAACTCCTTCAAGACTGTTGAAAAGCATTCCAGTTGAAGCTGGTTGAGAGAATGTCAAGAGTGTGCAAAGCTGTCATCAAGGCAAAGGGTGGCTACTTTGAAGAATATAAAATAAACTTTTTTGGTTACTATATTATTCCATATGTGGTATTTCATAGTTTTGATGTCTTCACTATTATTCTACAATGTAGAAAATATTCAAAATAAAGAAAAATTAGTAGGTTGAATGAGTAGGTGGGTCCAAACTTTTGGCTGAGCAAATTTTTACTCCTGAACTTATTTGGACCTGCCAAAACAAACGGGTTGAATTCTTATTGACTCAAGACATTTCAGCTTTTCAGGTTTTTATTATATTGTAAACATTTCTAAAAACATAATTCCACTTTGACATTATGGGGTATTGTGTGTAGGCCAGTGACAAATAATCTTAATTTAATCTATTTTAAATTCAGGCTGTAACACAATAAAATGTGGAAAAAGGGGTGTGAACACTTTCTGAAGTAACTGCATCTGTCTGCCCTATCCATCCTAATAATCATGATTAGCTAAAATAATGGATGTGACAATTGTTACACGTAAGTTCAAATTCACATAGCAGTCTAATGTATAAATAAAAATTCACATAGCACTAGCTTGTTTCCTTGGTAACACATTTTCTTGGGAAAATACTAGCTAGCTAAGCATCGCTGCTAAATGTTAGCTAACTTCTTATGACAATCAAATTCATAGCCTCCCGGGTGGCGCAGTGGTCTAGGGCACTGCATCGCAGTGCTAACTGCGCCACCAGAGTCTCTGGGTTCGCGCCCAGGCTCTGTCGCAGCCGGCCGCGACCGGGAGGTCCGTGGGGCGACGCACAATTGGCATAGCGTCGTCCGGGGTAGGGAGGGTTTGGCCGGTAGGGATATCCTTGTCTCATCGCGCTCCAGCGACTCCTGTGGCGGGCCGGGCGCAGTGCACGCCAGCCAAGGGGGCCAGGTACACGGTGTTTCCTCCGACACATTGGTGCGGCTGGCTTCCGGGTTGGAGGCGCGCTGTGTTAAGAAGCAGTACGGCTGGTTGGGTTGTGCTTCGGAGGACGCATGGCTTTCGACCTTTGTCTCTCCCGAGCCCGTACGGGAGTTGTAGCGATGAGACAAGGTAGTAATTACTAGCGATTGGATACCACGAAAATTGGGGAGAAAATGGGATAAAATAAAAAATAAATAAAAAAAGACAATCAAATTCAACAATGCCAATAATGTTTTAAATTTGACTTTTGAAAGATCACCTCAAAGATGTAACACTGTTTTACAACACTTTTGGTTTCGCCTCTTGGGAACATTTTACTAGCTAGTGGTCACTAAATGTGCCGGAAATGACATGCAACAACGCTGGATAAAAGTTTGGTAAATGTATACTGGCTCACAAGCTAAATTCACTTGCATCCTTTCTTTTCGTAGGTGGGCAAATCTTTTTTAGATTTTTACAATT
Organism: Salvelinus fontinalis; assembly: GCF_029448725.1. Taxonomy (NCBI): domain Eukaryota; kingdom Metazoa; phylum Chordata; class Actinopteri; order Salmoniformes; family Salmonidae; genus Salvelinus; species Salvelinus fontinalis. Next base: position 10,366,557 of record NC_074677.1, read on the forward strand.
TTATGTTAGAACTACTTTTTACCCATTAAATAACATTTTTTTGCTGTGCATTTACTGAGAAATAATCAACACCCTCTGAAAAATCAGAAGTGAGTTTTTAGGCCAACAATGTAATTTATTGTTTTAATATGTTGGTAAAAGCAATAAGGTACCACAGGATTTGTGCTATATGCACAATATAACACGACTAAGGGCTAAGAACAAGGCCCTACACACTAAGCACACTGATACTCCAACACACATGCAAACACTCACTCCATCATTTGCTCATGTAACCGATGTGAAATGGCTAGCTAGTTAGCGGGGTGCGCGCTAATAGCATTTCAATCGGTGACGTCACTCACTCTGAGACCTTGAAGCAGTTGTTCCCCTTGCACTGCAAGGGCCGCGGCTTTTGTGGAGCGATGGGTAACGATGCTTCGATGGTGGCTGTTGTCTATGTGTGCCTGGTTTGAGCCCAGGTAGGGGCGAGGAAAGGGACGGAAGCTCAACTGTTACACTCACACACACATAATATGCACATACATTTATACTGTCTCTACACACCCACTCACATACAATCATCATATACGCTGGTACTACTCTGTTTATCATATATCCTGATTCCTAGTCACCTTACCCCTATACATATCTACCTCTATCGATCCAGTATCCCTGCACATTGTAAATATGATACTGGAACTGACCATGTGTATAGTATGCTTACTTACTTCATCGTGTTCTTCTTATTTTTATATCTTGTGTGTTTTTGTTCTACCTTGTTATTTTTAGTATTACATTGTTATTGATCACTGCATTGTTGTGGTTAGAGCTAGCAAGAAAGGCATTTCACTGTACTTGAAATTGAAATACAATTGAAATTGTATATTTGCAATATAACACACCCCATCGGGCCTTATTGCTTAAATGTGCTTTGTTTATGTTTCCTCTTTTCTTAGTACCTGCGAAGATCACAAACATATCGACGGACATCACAGTGAACGAGGGCAGCAATGTAACTCTCATGTGTCTGGCCATTGGACGACCAGAGCCTAACATCATATGGAAACATCGCTCTGCAAAAGGTAAGACTCTGCAAACCTTTGAGGTCAAAACATAGAATCAATCAATTAGTATAATAGAGCAGTGTATCTATTCTAAAAGCGAATCGTCTCTAGTCATCAAAATTCTAATTAGCTGTGTTGCTGATGTTTTAAGAGCTTGGCGTATAACAAATGAGAGTTAAGTGCCTTGCTCAAGGGCACATCGACAGATTTCCACCTTTTTTTCCACCATCATGCACACACAGAGTGAGAGGGAGAGCAATGATGTCGTGTACATATCTGCACATGTGACGTAGTATGCCATTTTCGGGGACGGTGAGCACTATTTTAAAAATAAAATACAACTTTCAGAACTACTGGTTTAAAAGTATATCAAAGTACTGGAGACACTCTTTAACAACCCCCCTAAAACAACTGCCCTGATTTTCCAATATTTACATTGAATATCATCTGTTTCCTGCTAACTTTTATATGAAGTGCACATTACAGTTATAGTTAAAGGGTAACTGTTTAATGAAATGCCTGTATGCATAAACCAGATGGTGTCATTATCCATGATTGGAATTGAGTGTAATTAAAACCACACTCTATTCTAATGCAATGCATGCATTATGATGGCAATGTTGATCTACCAACTCTACTCTATTGAATCGGGGAATAACAGAGAAAGGAAATGTATATTAATTTAGTTGTCATAACAGACACCATAGACTGACATTAACGGCAACAAAAGCAGCCAATATGAAGGGATGAAATCACTTCTGTGAAAACCAATAAGCGATGTCTGTGGCTGAGAGTATCTGTTAATGTCAGGGAGATGCGAAGATGGCGGGTTATCTTACTTGGCATTTATGTGCAAGCTCTAATGAAAGAAAGAAAGGAGGAAGATGTGAGGGATGTTTGGCTGCTCGGAAAGACATTCTCACCGGACTGTGTAAAATCTTAAATGTGTTCTGGAGTGACATTTCTTCACTGTTTTCACACAGTTTGTCTCCATCTCCTGATTATGAACCACTCCCAAAAATAAAGCATTTATGCCTGTAAGAATTGTATTAAAGCGACTGCTAAGTAATTTGGCTATATTTAGACAACATATTTGAAAATAAATCCATCAAACCAAATTATACATGACGAACTGAGCTAAACAAGCATGACTACAAATCTATGTGTAAAGGCAGTCATTGTTGTTCTCCCCCTTAGACGAGGAGGAGCATGGATAGGACCAAGATGCGGATTGAGGGAAATAAGCCATCTTTTAATGAAAACAGCAAACAAGACACTACAAAACAACAAACGTGACTAACCTTCAACCGTCCATGTGAGGACACAGGAACAAACACCCACAAAACCCCAGTGAAACCCTGGCTGCCTTAGTATGACTCTCAATTAGAGACAAACGATACACACCTGTCTCTAATTGAGAATCATACCAGGCCGAACACAAAAACCAACCTAGAAATACAAAACATAGACTGCCCACCCAAAACACACGCCCTTACCAAAAACACATACAAAAACAACATAAAACAGGTCAGGACCGTTACAGAACCCCCCCCTCAAGGTGCGAACGCCGGGCGCACCAGCACAAAGTCCAGGGGAGGGTCTGGGTGGGCAGTTGACCACGGTGGTGGCTCAGGCTGAGGGCGAGGTCCCCACCCCACCATAATCAATCCCCGCTTCTTTATCCCCCTCCCAATGAGCACCCTCCCACTAACACCACCTAAATGAAGGGGCAGCACCGGGATAAGGGGCAGCACCGGGATAAGGGGCAGCACCGGGATAAGGGGCAGCACCGGGATAAGGGGCAGCACCGGGATAAGGGGCAGCACCGGGATAAGGGGCGGCAGGTCCTGGCTGAGGGACTCCGGCAGGTCCTGGCTGAGGGACTCCGGCAGGTCCTGGCTGAGGGACTCCGGCAGGTCCTGGCTGAGGGACTCCGGCAGGTCCTGGCTGAGGGACTCCGGCAGGTCCTGGCTGAGGGACTCCGGCAGGTCCTGGCTGAGGGACTCCGGCAGGTCCTGGCTGAGGGACTCCGGCAGGTCCGGGCTGAGGGACTCCGGCAGGTCCGGGCTGAGGGACTCCGGCAGGTCCGGGCTGAGGGACTCCGGCAGGTCCGGGCTGAGGGACTCCGGCAGGTCCGGGCTGAGGGACTCCGGCAGGTCCGGGCTGAGGGACTCCGGCAGGTCCGGGCTGAGGGACTCCGGCAGGTCCGGGCTGAGGGACTCCGGCAGGTCCGGGCTGAGGGACTCCGGCAGGTCCGGGCTGAGGGACTCCGGCAGGTCCGGGCTGAGGGACTCCGGCAGGTCCGGGCTGAGGGACTCCGGCAGGTCCGGGCTGAGGGACTCCGGCAGGTCCGGGCTGAGGGACTCCGGCAGGTCCGGGCTGAGGGACTCCGGCAGGTCCGGGCTGAGGGACTCCGGCAGGTCCGGGCTGAGGGACTCCGGCAGGTCCGGGCTGAGGGACTCCGGCAGGTCCGGGCTGAGGGACTCCGGCAGGTCCGGGCTGAGGGACTCCGGCAGGTCCGGGCTGAGGGACTCCGGCAGGTCCGGGCTGAGGGACTCCGGCAGGTCCTGGCTGAGGGACTCCGGCAGGTCCGGGCTGAGGGACTCCGGCAGGTCCGGGCTGAGGGACTCCGGCAGGTCCTGGCTGAGGGACTCCGGCAGGTCCTGGCTGAGGGACTCCGGCAGGTCCTGGCTGAGGGACTCCGGCAGGTCCTGGCTGAGGGACTCCGGCAGGTCCGGGCTGAGGGACTCCGGCAGGTCCGGGCTGAGGGACTCCGGCAGGTCCGGGCTGAGGGACTCCGGCAGGTCCGGGCTGAGGGACTCCGGCAGGTCCGGGCTGAGGGACTCCGGCAGGTCCGGGCTGAGGGACTCCGGCAGGTCCTGGCTGGACGGCTCCGGCAGGTCCTGGCTGGACGGCTCCGGCAGGTCCTGGCTGGACGGCTCCGGCAGGTCCTGGCTGGACGGCTCCGGCAGGTCCTGGCTGGACGGCTCCGGCAGGTCCTGGCTGGACGGCTCCGGCAGGTCCTGGCTGGACGGCTCCGGCAGGTCATGGCAGGACGGCTCCGGCAGGTCATGGCAGGACGGCTCCGGCAGGTCATGGCAGGACGGCTCCGGCTGGTCATGGCAGGACGGCTCCGGCAGGTCATGGCAGGACGGCTCCGGCAGGTCATGGCAGGACGGCTCCGGCTGGTCATGGCAGGACGGCTCTGGCTGGTCATGGCAGGACGGCTCTGGCTGGTCATGGCAGGACGGCTCTGGCGCTAGGCAGACGGCAGACTCTGGCCGGCTGAGACGCACTATAGGCCTGGTACGTGGTACCGGAACTGGAGGTACCGGGCTGAGGGCACGCACCTCAGGGCGAGTGCAGGGAACAGACAGGAACTGGGCACACTGGACTCTCGTGGCACACTCTAGGCCTGGTGCGTGGTACCGGAACTGGAGGTACCGGGCTGGAGACACGCACCATAGGGAGAGTGCGTGGAAGAGGAACAGGGCTCTGGAGATGTACTGGAAGCCTGGTGCGTGGTGTAGGCACTGGTGGTACTGAGCTGGGGTGGGGTGGGAAGGTGGCGCCGGATATACCGGACCGTGAAGGAGGACACGTGCTCTTGAGCACCGAGCCTCCCCAACCTTACCAGGTTGAATGGTCCCCGTAGCCCTGCCAGTGCGGCGAGGTGGAATAGCCCGCACTGGGCTCTGCAGGCGAACCGGGGACACCACCTGTAAGGCTGGTGCCATGTACGCCGGCCCGAGGAGACGTACTGGAGACCAGATACGTTGGGCCGGCTTCATGGCACTCGGCTCGATGCCCAACCTAGCCCTCCCAGTGCGGCAAGGTGGAATAGCCCGCACTGGGCTAAGCACGCGTACTGGGGACACCGTGCGCTTTACCGCATAACACGGTGTCTGACCAGTACGACGCCCTCTTACTCCACGGCAAGCCCGGGGAGTTGGCTCAGGTATCCAACCCGGCTTCGCCACACTCCCCTTTAGCCCCCCCCCCAAGAAATTTTTGGGTGAGCCTCTCAGGCTTCCAGCCGCTCTGCCTTGCTTTTGCCTCATAAAACCTCCTCTCCGCTTTTGCTGCCTCCAGCTCCGCTTTGGGGCGGCGACACTCCTCTGGCTCTGCCCAGGGTCCTTCTCCGTCCAGAATCTCCTCCCAAGTCCATTCCTCTTTTCCCCATTGCTGTAGTTCCTTTTCTCTCTCCTCAATCCGCTTGGTCCTGTTGTGGTGGGTGTTTCTGTAAAGGCAGTCATTGTTGTTCTCCCCCTTAGACGAGGAGGAGCATGGATAGGACCAAGATGCGGATTGAGGGAAATAAGCCATCTTTTAATGAAAACAGCAAACAAGACACTACAAAACTACAAAACAACAAACGTGACTAACCTTCAACCGTCCATGTGAGGACACAGGAACAAACACCCACAAAACCCCAGTGAAACCCTGGCTGCCTTAGTATGACTCTCAATTAGAGACAAACGATACACACCTGTCTCTAATTGAGAATCATACCAGGCCGAACACAAAAACCAACCTAGAAATACAAAACATAGACTGCCCACCCAAAACACACGCCCTGACCAAAAACACATACAAAAACAACATAAAACAGGTCAGGACCGTTACACTATGAGAAAACCGCCAATTCACCAGATGGGTATTATTCTATCTAGTGTTTCACACTCAGTGTCAGGCAGGAACATGAGGAAATGTTTTGCAAAAAAATGCATTGAAAGTATAGGGAGTGTACCCACCTATTTTTTTACTACTACATCACTGGTTACCTTAATATATGGACGCAATCAATTGAAGATTCAGCTTGATTTAGTGCACCAAAAGCCTGTCCCCACTTCAATTCAGTTGGGGACAACTGTGAATGAATTATTCAACGCTTTCCACTTCATCCTTGGCTGCCAGGCTCTCTAAAAGTATTAGAAGAAGTATGAATGAAGAAAACAGTGCATGGCGAGGACAATGCACTGCCGGGCCAAATGGATCAATGTGGGGCCATTAAAGACACATTATATGGAGGAGGTTACGAGTGTCCATTCGTCAAACTGTCAGAAACATCATACTGGGCATTTGTCATTAAAAACGATGGTAAATACTAAAGACTTTGCAGTTTGTAAATGAATGTGTGGCCTACACCGTGCTTGCAGCACTGTCACAATCTTATCAACAGCTTGATCATTTCTTTGCTCCCTTCTGTCTTGAAATTATACTTTTTTTGCCCTCTCATCCACTCTCCCATCCAATGTTGTTTTAAGATTCATACTTTTACACGGCAAAACATCACGGACAACAGAGATGTGACAGCGGCCATCAATCATGCTGTCTAGCTCAGTTGAGCCGATCCACTTTTGTTTCAGAATCGCGTTGTAATTTGTGTCTTGGGGGAGAAAAATTGCCAGTTAGGAAAGTTCCTGTTGGAGACTTGAAGGTCTGTGCACTCTAATTTGGCAGTGTCAGCAGATGATTGACAGCTCTATGGCATTGTGGACTGATGTTGTAGACTGGTGGCAGCTCTCGTGATGAGTGGCAATCAGACTATTATACAGGGGAAACGTATGGCATGCCATTTGCTGTGATACGTCTATCAATGGGAATAATGTTCTGTTAGCACTGTCAGTGGAGTGATGGCAAAATCACTGGGGACCTTACCCAGTGGTGTAGGAAAGTTTTGGAAACAGCACTCGATTGTATACAGTTCAAAGCGTACTTGTAGGGATGGGCATTGGTTTCTTGT